>NC_061119.1:127544378-127574294 GCF_002878395.1 Capsicum annuum | reverse complement strand
AGGATATATACGTATACGTACCATTTATTATAGTTGGGGGATATTTTTATCCCTTTTCCCTTTTAGAATTAACTAGAACCTGTGACACGACCCGAACCAGGGCCTTGTCATAATAGGAACCTAGAGCCAAACGAGGATCGGAGATCGCCCTATTAACCTAACCTAACCATCATATCAATCCACAAGTATCAGATGAACTTCGAATATATAACAAGATAGCGGAAACAAGACTAATAATCATAACTTAAGAAGTGTCTAATCAATCCATAAATGTCACATACTAAGCTAATATACCCAAGTCCACAGTCATCCACAAAACCTCTACAAATTTGATGTCTATACATGTCGGGACATGTCCCCGATAATAACTAAATACCAAGTCTGAAATAAGTCTATGGCATAAAATAGAAAGACAATGAAATATATGCCTTCTGAAGCATGGAAGCTCACCACTTCAATGTCATCACACGAATCGCTCAAACACCTAGTCACTATGTAGGAAGAGAAGAAGAAGCTCTGGCCCTTGTATCGCGTAGGGATATGATGTTTGGAGATGGTTAGCGGTTGGAGCGCTAGCATGTAACTCAAGGATAAGGATAAAATTGTGTCATTATTTAAAACCAAGTCAAACCATCATATCCAACCACATTTATATACATAGGCATATATGTAGATATATAGACACATAATGTGCCGAAAAAGGGAACAAGGCTTAGCATGCAATTTGAAGCACTCGATCATGAGACAGGGAATGGAGGACTCTAACATTCCACCCTTATAGTTTAGAATGATTGAACTTCCTGATAGTATTAGGCAAGTGGACTCTAACCTTAAGCCATCTAAGCAAATGGACTCTAACCACAAGTCATTTTATTTATTAGGCAAGTGGACTCTAACCACAAGCCATTTTATTTGTTAGGCAAGTGGACTCTAACAACAAACCATTTTATTAGGCAAGTGGACTCTAACCACAAGCTGTTGTGACCATTATGAGTCAACATTGGGACTATAGCCCTTTGTCCATGCAATGACATCCATTCAACCCAACACTCAAGTACTCTAACCTATTTAGCCAATTCAAACCACCAAGGTTACAATTAACACTATACATGACCACAAGGTCTTTATGAAACCATATATCAACCAATCATTTTAATAGGCCAGTGCCTTAGTTCAAATCACCATTCAAGTCAATTTGTTGTCATTAAGACCCATACAAAAACATTCATTCTTCATTAGCATATTTAGGGACTTTAACTCCCCTTTACCAATGAAATTACCAAAGTCACCAATTAACTCATTACATGGCGAACAAGGCCTTTACAATACCATTTACCAACCATTCATACTTATTAGGACATTGCCCTAGTTTAAAACACCAATGAATATGTGACTAGTTATTTCTCTTAGACATTTTCACAAACACCTTGAGAGCGTACCTTTTACCAAGACCAAAATCAAGGTAGGAATCATCAAGCTTAGGGTTACTCATGACCCATTTGTTAAACCACAATCAACACGCACCTACATGTACAAATCATCACCAAAAACATGTATAAACACAAGTTTAAACAAAGCAAACAATACTCATCACTATGCACCAAAACCCTCAATATTTGGTTTAAAAAACCACCATTTAAAAGTCATAATCAATGTTTAAAACACATGATATTTTGAACTAACAATGAAGGAAAGAGTCACATGCCTTATACAAGATGATTCACGAAAAGAACTTGACCCCTTTAGCCTCTAGAAGAACACTTGTGGAAATATCACGCCTCAAATCCTATTAGGGCGGACAGGCACCTGTAGCCGTAAAGGCCCGAGAGAACCAATTCAGAACCTTCTACTTCTCATGCATGTAACTATGACAACCAAAGGTTCTGACAAATATGATATTATATATCAATGAGAATAATTACATAGGCAAGCACAAACTTATATATACAACACTTGTCCGTTGGCGCCACCACATCTAAAGGCAAGACACTACCATAACTTTTCATTAGTCTACAAAGCCTCTGAAAGATACATAGACTTAGTTAGGGTCGGGACAAACCCACGCCCTACTCTTGACTTACTGCACAATACCAAAATATATGGAACAGACTCGGAGAGCCCCGAATCAACTTGGAGCTCACCAATAGCCAATGAATAGCCTACGTTTCTACTAGTGAGGTGTATGAGCTGAAGTACCTGTGCCTGTAGCATTAAATACAGGTCCCCCGTAAGGGACGTCAGTACAAAAATATGTACTGAATATGTGAGGCTGAAGGTAACAACACATGATACAAGAGCTCAATAGAAATCAAATACAAGTGCATAAGTAGTACTAGTAGACCACCTTTATATATACTTATGGGACTACATACATTATGTTTCTTTCTTTAATTTTACCTTTCTTACTTCATAATCTTTGTAAGCCATATATAATTTAAATGACCTGCTGATCAGTGGTAAATAGATAAATTAGGATCGGCCCATGCTAGGCTTACGCCTCTAAGCTGCCACTTACATATAAAAATTGGGATAGGACCATGCTAGGCTTATGTACCTGAGATTCTACCCACATATAAAGGTATCGAGATCAGCCCATGCTAGGCTTATGCCCTTGAGTTGCCACTCGTTTTACAGATTTGCGTTACTTAGTTTATTTAGCCTTTGAAATTGTTAGTTTGGTGGTCATAATATTATGGTACCTTGAACCAATAATCTGCTAATAAGAGACATATAAATGGACACTTAATGCAACAACAATGAGGTAGGGAGCTGTTTGCACACAAATGAAGTGTTTAGGAGCTGAAATTAACTCATGGGTCTTATTTGAACAAGTGGAGAACTCCTGAAATTTTCCAGTGAAGATAGACATGCAGGTTTAGTAATCAGCATATATTGAGGTGTTCTAACATATTAGAGAGTGTACAAGGTCATTGCATTCATGGGATATAATACGCTACTTTTATGTGTCACTTGTTACAGGATAACCTTGGAAATTTACTTGATGTAACAAATGTATGATTTTGTGCCAAAGAGTGCAAAATAGAGTATGCCGTACATACCTGGTTATATAACTCCGAAACTAACCTGACTTGACTTACCGCCTTTTAGATTACTTATCTATAATAGAATATATGGTAAACTAGTATTAGCAACCAACTAACACATTTACGCTACTTAACTTCACCCAAAATGCTAATCGGGAAGTAAGCCATTAATATACCAATCAAGGGTGTTATTTTAACCCTTTTCTCATCTAATTACACCCACATACCATACAAGTTCTTATAAGATTTACCGAAACCACCTCGGCTTAATTACATATTCCGAATAATACTCAAAACAGATTAGGCAGTAAACAAATATAATAATTAGTTTGGTGGTGTACCGCCACACCTTTCTTCTATATTTCATTACAAACTAATCATACCTTTTTCCAATATCAACCTAGCAGCCCATAACATATACATACAAAACAGTCCACAAAACAGCCTCAAATCCCTTTTATGTAACAATCAATTATTGAATTCATCATTTCTTGAGTTCTCAATAACAACACATCCATAATTCTCTTTCAAATTCACATACAAGGAGAACAAAATAGAGCAGTCCCCTTACCTCAATTATGCAACTTATTCTTTTAATTTGAACTCCTCAAAACTTTAACTTTCACTTTCCTTCATACTTTAAACCAAAGAAGAAAAGATATCTCTTAATAATAACAAAGAAAAAGTGAGCAAGTAGCTTGTTCTATATTCTGCTATGTATTTATAATTAGGCACCTATAGCATGTTTTCCTAATCTTCCACGAGATAATTAAGATAAACCATAAGTGTTTTCACTTACCTTAGGCTGCAAAGGTGGGGGTTTCTTCAAGAACTGTAGAAGGAATTTTAGTGCTGATCCTTGTTGTTTTAGAAAGAGTGGAGAGATTTTGTGAAATATACTCATTTTTGTGACTTAGAAATGAAGTAAAATGACCAGAAACTTGGCCTTATAAAGGCCCTATTTTGTCCACCTCCTTAGCTGCATTTTGGACCTTAAAATTGGTTAAATTGGTCCAAATAGGTGATGCACCTACTTAAGGGTTCAAGCTGCTCAAATTTTCAAAGTAGGTAATGCCCCTACTTACTTAAATTCTTATTTTGGGCTCAATTAACTTGGGCCTTTGGCAGATTTGTGTGTTGGGCCATTTATCCATTTTCTTCCCCTTTTATTCAATTTGGGCCCAAATGAGTACATTAGTATAGGCCCAAATCTAGTCCATAGCCATGGGTTCATTAATTTGGTCCAAATATCTTAAGTAGGTGACTCACCTACTAGCTTAATTAAGTCAAGCAAGCACCTCAATATTTTATTCCATTTCTACCTCCTATTTCCTTTAAACTAACCTTCAACTTATACACACTTGGTCACTTTAAACTTTAGACTCAAATACTAATCCCAAGTTTAAATAGTCATTTCGACGATAACTTGGTCGCATCATATTAAACTGTACGTGCAACATCTATCATTCCATCTACACCATTAATACTTACATAACAAATCTCATCCGTTACCTATACCACAAGGCTATACCAAGTTCCATATAATTAGAACAAGTACAACCAAAATACGGGCTTCTTAGGAACATTCGTCCTCGAATGTTAGCATAACTATCCAACCAAAACAAGTTCAAGCCTAAGTTTAGTATCCCTATTATCATATAGTACTTATATATTACACTTGTTATTACTCTAATTCAACATGTTGGACTTTCTCTTCGTATTTGAACAAATGGGGGTACTTAGATTTCATCGCTTCTTCAGCTTCCCATGTTATCTCTTCTTCTTATTGGTTCCTCCAAAGAACTTTTTTACAGAAGCTATTTCTTTATTCCTTAACTTCTTAACTTGTCGATCTGGGATAGCAATAGGTATTTCTTCATAGGTAAGATCTTTCGTAACTTGTACATCTTCAGTAGGAGTGATATGAGATGGATCTCCCATGCACTTTCAAGGCATTGAGACGTGAAATACTAGATGAACTATTGAGAGCTCTTGGGGTAGCTCTAATTCATAAGCGAATTGGCCAAACCTCTGAGTAATCTTGTATGGTCCTATATAATGTGGACTTAGTTTTCCTTTCTTACCAAATCTCATAACCTCCTTCTTTGGTGACACCTTCAAGAATACCCAATCACCTATAGCAAACTCTAGCCCCCTTCTTCTAACATCTGCATATGACTTATGTCAACTTTGGGTTGTTTCTAGCCACTGTTGGATCATTTTAACCTTTTTCCATAGCTTGATGAACAAGATCTGGTTCGAATAAGGCAGTTTCACCCGCTTCAAACCATCCAATTGGAGATCTACACTTTTTTCCATACAAAGCTTCATATGGTGCCATTTTGATACTTGAATGATAGCTATTGTTGTAGGTGAACTCGATGAGAGGTAAATGATCATCCCAACTATCTTTAAAGTTCAATACACAAGATCGTAGTATATCCTCATGTGTTTGAATGGTACGTTCTGCTTGTCCATCTATTTAAGGGTGAAAAGCTGTACTTAGATTCAATTTTGTTCCCAAATTTCTCTGAAAAGACTTCCAAAAATTTTCAATAAATTGAGCTCCCCAATCTGATATAATAGAGATTGGAACTCCATATATCCGAACTATCTCTTGAATATATAATTTGGCATATTCTTCAACTGTGTAAGTGGTCCTACCCGGTAGAAAGTGTGTTGATTTGGTAAACCTATCAACTATCACCCATATAGAATCAAACCTCCGAGATGTACGAGGCAAACCAGTGATGAAATCCATATTGATCAAGTCCCACTTCTAGATTGGAAGATCTATACATTGCATATAACCCTCGGGATTTTGGTGTTCTACTTTAACTCTTTGATAATTTGGATATTCGGCTACAAACTCTACAATGTTCTTCTTTATGTCACCCCACTAATACATTCCTTTCAAATCATGGTACATTTTTGTTGACCCTGGATGGATGGAATACCTTGAATGATGTGCTTTTGTCATAATCCTCTTTCTTAGCCCATCTACATTAGGCACACACAGTCTATTTTGGCACCAAAGTACTCCCTCTTGCATAAGCTTAAATGCCTTTGTCATACCATATTGTACATTCTCCTTAAGCTGTAATAGAATGGGATCTGCATATTGCTTCTCTTTACTTTAGATACTAGTGAGGATTCTACAACATTATGCACAATAAGCCCGTCATCTGGAGTTTCAAGAAGGCGAATCCCCAAATTGGCTAGTTGGTGTAGATCCTTAGTCATCCCTTGTCGTTCTATAAACTGCCCATAAGTGACCACCATAGACTTACAACTTAATGCATCAGCTACCACATTTGCTTTTCCTGGATGATACAAGATATCAACATCATAGTCTTTTAATAACTCAATCCATCTTCACTGCCTCAAATTTAAGTCCTTCTACTTAAAGATGTACTGCAAACACTTGTGGTCAGTATATATGTAAATATGAATCCCATACAAGTAGTGACACCATATCTTTAAGGCAAATATAACCACTGCTAGCTCCAGATCATGCGTTAGATACTTTTTCTCATATAGCCGCAATTGTCTTGAGGCATATGCTATGACTTTAGCATGCTGCATCAATACACACCCTAAGCCAATTCTTGAAGCATCACAATACACCGTATACCCTTTTGTGCATTCTGGAAGTACCAATATGGGTGTAGAAGTCAACTTATTCTTTAGATCTTAGAACTTCTTTCACATGCATCATTCCATTGGAACTTGGACTCTTTGTGTGTTAGCTTTGTTAAAGGTGTAAAAATTGAAGAAAATCCTTCAACAAACATTCTGTAATAACCTGCCAACCCAAGGAAACTACGAACCTCCGTAGGCATTATAGGTCTTGGCCAGTTCTTCACGACTTTTATCTTTTGAGTATCAACCTTTATTCCTTTATCAGATGACCTAAGAATACCATAGATTTTAACCAAAACTCACATTTGGAGAACTTCGCATATAGCTTACGATCACGAAGAATCTGTAACACCTGTCGTAAGTGAGTGGCATGGTCCTCATTTGATCTTGAATAAACCAGAATATCATCTATAGAAACTATCACAAACACATCCAAGAATGGCTTGAACACCCTATTCATCAAATCCATAAAAGATGCAGGTGCATTAGTTAGCCCAAAGGACATGACTAAAAACTCGTAATGACCGTACCATGTTCAAAAAGCTATCTTGGGTATGTCCTTTCTTTGACCCTCATTTGGTGGAAACCAGACGTCAAATCAATCTTTGAAAACCACTTGGCGCCTTGAAACTGATCAAATAAGTCATCAATTCTTGGAAGGGGATATTTTTCTTAATAATCACCTTGTTCAGTTACCGATAGTTAATACACATTCTCAATGATCCATCCTTCTTACGCACAAATAACATTGGTGCACCCCAAGGGGACACACTAGTCCTTATGAATACTTTTTTTTAGAAAGTCTTTCAATTGGTCTTTCAAATCCTGAAATTCTACCGGGGCCATTCTATACAGAGGAATTGAAATTGGTTGAGTACCTAAAATCACATCAATACCAAACTCTACTTCTCGTTCTGGAGGCAAACCTAGAAGATCTTCAGGAAATACATCGAGAAAGTCATTTACTACTGGAATAGTTTGAAGAGTTGGTGGCTCCACATCTGTATTTTTCACACTAACTAGATGACATATGTAACCCTTTAAAATCATCCTTTTTGCCTTAAAATAAGAAATAAATTTACCTCTTGGTGCACCAATATTACCCCTCCATTCAAGGATTGCCTCTTTTGGAAAATAGAAATACACCTTCTTAGTTCGGCAATCTACTGTGGCATAACAAGAAGCCAACCAATCCATATCTATTATAGTATCAAAGTCTACCATTTCTAACTCAACCATGTCATCCTTTGTATCGCGACTAGAAATAGTTATTATACAATTTAAATACACTCTCCTAGCTATAATAGATTCACCAATCGGCATAGATACTTTAAGTGGCTTAACTAGAAATTCTGGTGTTATTTTGAACTTTCCTGCAACCAATAAAGTGACATATGATAATGTAGAATCCGGATCAACTAATGCATATACATCATGTGAGAAGATGGACAATGTACCTGTAACCACATTTGGAGAAGCCTTTGAATTTTTTTGATCCGCTAAAGCATATGTACGATTCTGAACTCCACTAGAGCTAGCTTCTCCTTTAATACCTCTACCACAACCCATAGGGCTATACACCTCTACCTGAATAAGGCACCAATGATAATGATGCAACGAATGATCCAGTAGGTTGTGCTATACCACCTATGCCCCTTTGAGGGCATTCTCTCATCATATGTCCTGACGTATTAAACCAAAAACAAGAATTTGTTTTGAACTGATATGCACCTAAATAAAACTTTCCATATTGTTTACATGGCTACCAAGGAGGCCATAATTGGCTCATACTCCTTTTTTCTTGATACCCCGCCGTTTGTAAACTCTGACTCTCACTTCTTTGCCCAAACTAGTTGGCTTTAGACCCTTGAAACTATGGTGGAGCACTAGCTATAGAATAAGAAGATAATTGCCTAGGAGGTCTATTAGAAAACCGAGGCCTAAACTCTCCTTGAGATTCCATAAACTTCCCCATATATCTAGACCTCTTGGAATACTTTCTTTCCAGTGCTTGTGTTCTTCTTCTTTGCCTCTAATCCTCCATTTTTTGTGCAAATATTTGTATTCTTACAATGTCTATGTCTTTGTTCAAAGCAACAATAGTACAATCTCTAACTAGATATGGATCCAATCTATCCACATATCGATGAACTCTATCATCCATTGTAGCTACTACATTAGGAGCATACTCAGCCAAAGAGTTATACCAGAGGCTGTACTCCCTCACGCTCATATTTCCTTGGCGAAAATTTAGGAATTGATCCGTATGGGCTTCTCAAATCTCAAATGGAAGGTAATGATCAAGAAATACCTCTTTGAACTCTTTCCAAGTAGCTAAAGGTGCATCGATACCCCTAGATTGTTTCCAGTCTTCATACAAAATATAGCCTCCCCTTTGAATCTATATGTTGCTAGCTTAACTGTCTCTTTACCGGACACATGCATGACATCTAGAGCCCTTTAGATTTGATCAATAAAGTCCTGTGGGTCTTCATTAAGATCTGATCCAGTGAATGTGGGAGGATCCAATTTAAGAAAATCCTGCATTCGTAGGCTAGCTGCCCTATCTGCACCACTAGAACCTGTGGTTGGAATGGTTGTCCTTAAGCTTGTCCAGCAACTATACAAGCTAATAATTGTACCGAATTCCTTAAATCTTGGTCAGTAGCATTAATAGGTGGTTTTGAGGATGCAATTCTTCTCCTTCTTAACTCTTCTGGAGATGGAGTAGTAGAAGAAATTTGGGATACAAAATCAGCTTGAGCCTCGCTTTGATTAGCTTGTCTAGTTGGTGACTTGCTGGTCCCTTCTCCGACAGCCACATCTATTAGCGTACCTGTATTATTAACCCTTCTCGTAACCGGTGTCTTTACTATAATAAGAGGAAAAAAATAGGTTCAATGGTTAAATATGATTTCACCTACAATATGGGCTCTATTTCACGATCTAAGATATGAAGAAAAAGAGACAACCCCTAAATAACCCATAGCCTCCTGTTAATAGATGTGGTGCACAACACGCCCATAAACAAGACTCTTTATAGACACGACTTTGTAGATACCCTAGGACGACCTGCTCTAATACCACTTTTATCACACCTCAAATCCTATTGGGGAGGACAGACACCCGTAGCCGTAAAGGCCTGAATGAACCAATTCATAACCTTGTACTTCTCATATATGTAACTATGACAACCAAAGGTTCTGACCAATATTATATTAAGTATCGATGAGAATAATTAGATAGGCAAGCACAAACTTATATATACAACACTTGGCCGTTGGGGCCACCATGTCTAAAGGCAAGACACTACCATAACTTTACTTTAGTCTACAAAGCCTCTAAAAGATACATAGACTTAGTTAGGGTTGGGACAAACTTCCGTCCTACTCTTGACTTACTGCACGATACCAAAATATATGGAACAAACTCAGAGAGCCCCGAATCAACCTGGAGCTCACCAATAGTCACTGAATAGGCTACGCTCCTATTAGTGAGGTGTATGAGCTGAAGTACCTGTGCCTACAGCATGAAATACAGGTCCTCCATAAGGGACGTCAGTACGAAAATATGTACTGAATATGTAAAGCTGAAGGTACCAACACATGATACAACAACTCAATAGAAATCAAATACAAGTTCATAAGTAGTACTAGTAGACCACCTTTATATATACTTATGGGACTACATACATTACGTTCCTTTCTTTAACACACAGGTCTTATTTGAACAAGTGGAGAACTCCTGAAATTTTCTAGTAAAGATAGATGTCCAGGTTTAATAATATGGATGTATTGAGGTATTTTAACATGCTAGAGAGTGGGAACAAGGTCATTTTCTTCATCGGATATAATACACTGCTATTATGTGTCACTTGTTACAAGATAACCTTGGAAATTTACTTGATGGAACAAATGCCTGATTTTATGCCAAAGAGTGCAAAATAGAGTATGCCTTATATACCTGGTTATATAACTCCAAAACTAACCCAACTTTACTTATCGCCTTTTAGATTACTTATCTACATTAGAATATATGGTAAACTAGTATTAGTAACCAATTAACACATTTAGGCTACTTAACTTCCCCCAAAATAGTAACTGAGCAGTAAGCCATTAATATACCAATCAAGGGTGTTATTTTAACCCTTTTCTCCTCTAATTACCCCCACATACCATATAGGTTCTTATAAGATTACCGAAACCACCTCGGCTTAATTACACATTCCAAATAATACTCAGAACAGATTGGGCAGTAAACAAATTCAATAATTAGTTTGGTGGTGTACCACCACACCTTTTTTCTACATTTCATTACAAACTAAACATACCTTTTTCCAACATCAACCTAGCAGCCCAGAACATATACATACAAAACAGTCCACAAAACAGCCTTAAATCCCTTTTATTGCAGCAATCAATTATTGAACTCATCATCTCTTGAGTTCTCAATAACAAAAGATCCATAATTCTCTTTCAAGTTCACATACAAGGAGAACAAAATGGAGCAGTCACCTTACTTCAATTCTGCAACTTATTCTTTTAATTTGAACTCCTCAAAACTTCAACTTTCACTTTTCTTCACACTTAAAACCAAAGAAGAAAAAAGATCTCTTAATAATAACAAAGAAAAAGTGAGCAAGTAGCTTGTTCTATATTCTGCCATGTATTTATAATTAGGCACCTATAGCATGTTTACCTAATCTTCCATGAGATAACTAAGCTAAAACATAAGTGTTTTCACTTACCTTGGGCTGCAAAGGTGAGGGTTTCTTCAAGAACCCTAGAAGGAATTTTAGGGCTGCTCCTCGTTGTTTTAGAGAGAGTAGAAAGATTTTGTGAAATATACTCATTTTTGTGACGTAGAAATGAACTAAAATGACCAGCAACTTGGCCTTATAAAGGCCCTATTTTGTCCACCTGCTTAACTGCATTTTGGACCTTAAAATTGGTCAAACTGGTCCAAGTAGGTGATGCACCTACTTAAGGGTTCAAGCTGCTCAAATTTTCAAAGTAGGTGATGCACCTACTTACTTAAATTCTTATTTTGGGCTCAATTAACTTGGGCCTTTGGCAGATTTGTGTGTTGGGCCATTTATCTATTTTCTTCCTCTTTTATTCAATTTGGGCCGAAATGAGTACATTAGTACAAGCCCAAATCTGGTCCATAGCCATGGGTCCATTAATTTGGTCCAAATAGCTTATGTAGGTGACCCACCTACTAGCTTAATTATGTCAAGCAAGCACCTCAATATTTTATTCCATTTCCTTTAATCTAACCTTCAACTTATATGCACTTGGTCACTTTAAACTTTAGATTCAAGTACTAGCTTATGATCCCAAGTTTAAATAGTCGTATCGATGTTAACTTGGTCGCATCACATTAAACTGTACGACCAACATCTATAATTCCATCTACACAATTAATACTTGCATAACAAATCTCATCCGTTACCTATACCACAAGGCTATACCAGGTTCCATATAATTAGAACAAGCACAAGCAAAATATAGGATGTTACAGGAAACCCTAGTCTCCAATCTTCAAGAGTGAGTTAGAGATGTTTTTGGTGAGTTTAGATCTTCCAATAAGTGTTATGAGAGGCCACAACATGATATACAACGTGGGAACTTAAGGATTTTGGGGTGGGAAATGTTTGGAATGCCCTCAGCTTAAAAGCTGAAATTTGTTTGTAGGAGGGTATGACTTCCACACCTAAGCCGTATCCTAGGGTACAAGTGGTACCCTTACTCGTACCCTAAACCTCACCTTGGACCCCCATACTGATCAACATATGACAATACAAACACAAGTCGTATCTTAATGTACGAGTAGTACCTTTCGAGTCATACCTTGGTCAGAATCATCAAGATCATCCTTAAAACATCATACTACTTGGCAACATACCACTCGTACACTATCATACAATTGGTATGATACCTAGTCGTACCTAGGGAAGAAACTAACCCAAACACACTATCTAACATACAAGAGAGGGGACCTAACCTGTACCCAAACATATGACTAGTACCTTCTAGTCGTATGTTGTCCAAAATCTCTAACTTAGAAAATATTCTAAGGGTTCAAAGCCAAGGTATTTCAGTTCTCCCAACTTGGATCATTTGTCTTCGAATGATGGGTAAGGCAAGCACAAGCACAAGTTAACACACTATCACACATCAAACTCACCTTTTACTATGTTAGAAAATAAAGACATACAACAAAGATGAGAAGATCAACACATACCTCAAACATGAGTTTCCGGAATGAAAAATAAATGTGGATACTTGGACTTCATGTCCTCTTCCACCCCCCAAGTAGCTTCCTCAGAATTTTGGTTTCTCCATAGAACCTTTACCGAAGCCACCTTTATCATTCTCAATTGGTGAACTTGCCGATCCAAGATCCTCATCGGGACCTCCTCATAGGACAAAGAGTTCGAAACACCAACATCCTCCAAGGAACAACCAACGAAGGATCACCCATACATTTTTGCAACATAGACACATGAAATACCGGATGGATGGAGCTCAAACTAGAGGGCAACTCCAACTCATAGACAACCTTACTAACCCTCTTCAAAATCAAATATGGACCAACATAATGGGGACTAAGCTTCCCCTTCTTACCAAACTGTATCACTCCCTTCATGGGAGATACCTTCAAGAATACACAATCGCTAACATTAAACTCAAAATCCCTACGCCTCATATCCGCATAGGACTTTTGGTGACTTTGAGCGGTTTTCAACCTATCACGAATCACCTTCACCTTCTCCAAGGCTTGGTGAATCAAATCAGGTCCAAGCAACTTACCCTCACAAACCTTATACCACCCAATAGGAGAACGATACCTTCTACCATACAATGCCTCAAAAGGAGCCATACCAATTCTAGAATGGTAACTATTGTTATAGGCGAATTCAATCAAAGGCAAATGGTCGTACCGACTACCATTATAATCAACCACACTCGTACGCAATATATCTTTCAATGTCTGAATAGTCGTCTCTGCTTGTCCATCTGTCTGCGGGTGGAAAATGGTACTAAGGCATACCTTAGTCCCCAAACCTTTCTGGAATGACCTCCAAAAAGAGATGATAACGAAGTACCACGATCCAAACTTCAAAATATCCACAAGATATAACTTAGCATAATCCTCCTTAACTAGTCCTCACCGGCAAGAAGTGAGAGAACTTGGTCATCCTATCCACAATGACCCAAATAGAATCACATTAGTTCCGAGACCGGGGAAGTCTGGTGATGAAATCCATATTGATTACCTCCCACTTCCATTCGGGCAACTCAGTATCTTGGTACAAACCTCTTGATACAATCCATATTGACATACCATACACTTAGCCACATAGCTAGCCACCTCTCTTTCATATTATTCCTCAAATAGAACTCCCTAAGATTATAATATGTCTTCATAGAACCGGGATGAATAGCAAACCGATATCCATGAGCCTCAGCCATAATTCTTTCCCTCAATCCATCAACATCGGGAACACATAACCTACCTTTATACCTCAAGATACCATCACCACCAATTGTAAAATCAATACCCTTTTATTGACCCACATTACTCTTAATCTTTATCAAATCGAGATCTAATATTTTCTTTTTCTTTATCTCAACAATAAGAGACGACTGTGATACCTGATGCACAAATACACCACTATCCTTAGAGTCCGTGAGACAAACTCCAAGATTAGCCAAACGATGAATGTCCTTCACCAACTCCCACTTATCCTCATCCACATGAGCTAAAATCCCCACGGATAACCTGCTAAGAACATCAATAACTTTGTTAGCTTTACCTAGATGGTAATGTAGACTCATCCTTTAGCAACTCAAGCCATTTCATTTGTCTAAGATTTAACTTCTTTGGAGTAAACATATACTGAAGGCTCTTATGATCAGAAAAGATGTCAACATGAACCCCATAGAGATAGTGTCGCTAAATCTTCAACGGAAATACCACGGCTAATAACTCCAAGTCATGAGTAGGGCAGTTCTTCTCATGAACTTTCAATTTCCAAGAAATATAGGCCACCACCCTACCATGCTACATTAATGCACAACCAAGTCCAACACGAGAAGCATCATAATACACTACAAAACTATCATTACCATCAGGCAAGGTCAAAATTAGAGCCGAAGTCAATTTATCCTTTAATTTCTCAATAATATTATCACACATATCCGACCATAAGAACTTGACCTTCTTTTGGGTCAATTTAGTCAATGGAGCAGTTATAGTCGAAAAACTTTTCGCAAACCTCTTATAGTAATCGGCTAGACCAAAGAAGCTCTGAATATCGATTGGAGTCACGGGTCTAGGCCATTTCTTCACCACCATAACCTTTTGTAGATCTACCATGATCCCTTCACCAGAGATAACATGACGAAAGAAAGTCACAACCTTTAACCAAAATCCATACTTTGAGAATTTAGCATACAAACGATAATCCTTCAAGGTTTTGTAATACCGTATAAAGGTGATCAATATGATCCACCTCACTCTTAGAGTAGACCAAGATGTCATCAATAAAGACAATGATAACTAAATCCAGAATCGAATGGAAGACCCTATTTATCAAATCCATGAATGCCACTGGGGCATTGGTCAATCCAAAATACATCAGTAAGAATTCATAGTGACTATACCGGGTCCTAAAGCCAGTCTTAGAGACATCCACTTCCCTAATCTTAAGCTGATGATAACCCAACCTAAGATCAATCTTAGAGAAACATTTCGCACCTTGAAGCTGATCAAACAAATCATCAATTCTAGGAAGAGGATACTTATTCCTTATGGTCACCCTATTCAACTGATGATAGTCAATGCACATCCAAAGGGAACTATTTTTTTTGCTCACATATAACATCGGAGCACCCCAAGGAGACACACTAGGATGGATAAAACCTTTATCTAAGAGATTCTTTAGGGATGGAAATAGAACTAGTGTACGAAATAAGATATTGCCCAAAATTAATTTCCCTATAGAGAAGAACACCAGGAAGGTCATCGGGATACTCATTAACCACAGGGATGAATTATAGAGAAGGACCTTTTGAGTTAGAATATTTAACTCGGATCAAATAATACAAAAACCCTTTAGAAATCAACTTTTGGGCTCTAAGATATAAGAAAAACCTCTCCTTAGGCACTAAAGAACCCTCTCCCCATACAAGGACTGACTCATTAGGGAATTTAAACATGACCTTACGGGTCCAACAATCTACGGAAGCATAGCACAAATGCAACCAATTCATCTCCAGAGTAACATCAAAATCAACCATGTCCAACTCTATCAAGTCTACTAAGGTTTCTTTACTACCAACAGCTACCACACCCTCTATAGACTCTTTTAACAACCACAGAGTCTTCTACTTGGGTAGAAATACAAAAAAACAATGGATACTCAAGACCAAAACCAAAATGCACTACCACAAATAGGGTCACATAAGAGAGAGGACCCCAGATCAAGTAAATAATACATATCATGGGAGAAAAGTTTCAACATACCCTTATGAACATCTGGAGATGCCTCAGACTCCTAGCGAGTAGCAAGTGCATATAACTAATTTTGGCCAATGTTGATACCAGAAATAGAAGCAGAAGTAGATACAACACCCTTCGACTTAGAAGAAGAAGAAGTAGCAATAGGGGTCCTGTTGGCCCAAGAAGCCACTAGAGAGAGGCACTCTCGCTGCATATGCCAATCTGACCACATCTAAAACTTCTGTTTCTTCCTTTCTCATATTAGCCATGATGATGCTGACCACAGAACCTATAAGGAGGGTAGGTTGGTGCCGATTGGGACCTACTGGCTTGAGACTGGGAACCTTGTGCCCTAGAAGCATTACCACTCTATAAATGTCTATCTCCCACAACCTCGAGTAGGGAGTATTAGCCATAGAATAAGAGTTGGGACTCACCCAACTTTCTCTTGGACCACTTACCACTAAACTGTTGGCCTCTACTTTATTAAGAAAATCGAGATCTCTTGCTCTGTATTTCATCAATATCACCTTATTTATTTTTATCTTCCTTCACTTATTGCATATATACAACCAATCTAGAGATGTCCATATCCTTGATCAACAACACAACCTTGCTCTCAAGGATCAACTCACGAGACAGTCTCGAGGCAAACTTGTGCATTCCAAACCTCATGTTAGAAACCATCTCCGGAGCATATCGACATAGTTGGTGAAACTTCAAGGCATACTCCTTGACTGACATCCTTCCTTCCCTCAAATTAACAAACTCCTCCGCCTTTTCTTTCTTCAACACTTGAGGAAAAAACTGGTCCAGAGGTGCATTAGAGAAATCCTCCCATAAAGATCACTCATCAATATCACCCCTTGCCTGATCCCATTCTTTGTACCATTAGTACGCTACATTCTTCAGCTGATAGGCTGCAAACTCCACCCCTTCCATATTTGTGGCATACATAACTCTGAAAATCTTTTCCATCTCATCCAAAAAACCTTGAGGATCCTCTTCCACCTTAACACTGGTATAGGTCGAAGGACTCAACCTCCAAAAATGGCTAACCCTTATGGCCTAGAAGATGAAGCAGTAGATGCATCACCCTCAGCTTGAGAAACTACTAACTAAGTAATAATATGAATCGACTGATGAAATTCAACATTCTTTACGTCAGCTTGAGGAACTAGGGAGGACTAGAGGGAACCAGTGGAACACCAGGACCATAAGGAACCAGACCTCTAGATCGGGTTAGGACTTTATAAGTTGGACGAGCTCCATCCACATTGTCCTTAATTGGGACAGAAGGGTTTGACTGATCATCAGATCTTCTTGGAGGCATGATCTGAAAGGTAAGCAAACAGAAATCAGAAGGATCCAAAACCTTAGACTCTATATCTTGAAATAGAACCACAAGAAAGGAAAATATTTCTAAAGACTCCGTAGCCTTTCTCTTATAAGTGTGGCTCTCTACACACCCATAAAAAAAACTCTACTTGACATGGATTTGTGGACACCTAACTAACCATGAACCAGGCTCTGATGCCAACTTGACATGACCCGAATTAGGGCCTTATCATAATGGGCACCTCGAGCCCAACGAGGATCGAAGATCACTCCATTAACCCAACCTAACCATCATATCAATCCAAAAATATCGAATGAACTCCAAATATATAATAATATAGCGGAAACAAGACTAATAATCATAACTTAAGAAGTGTCTAATCAATCCATTAATGTCATATACTAAGCCAATATACCCAAGTCCACAGTCATCCACAAAGTCTCTATAAATCCAATGTCTATAATATGTCGGGACATGCCTCCGATAATAGCCAAATACCAAGTCTAAAATAAGTCTATAACATAAAATAGAAAGACCATAAAATGTATGCCTTCTAAAGTATGGAAGCTCACCACATTAATATCAACAAACGAACCACTTGAACACCTAGTCATTGCACAGAAAGAGAAGAAGAAGCTCTGGCTCCTGTATTGTGTGGGGATACAGTGTCCAGAGATGGTTAGTGGTTGGAGCGCTGCATGTAACTCAAAGATAAGGATGAAATAGTGTTATTATTCAAAACCAAGTCAAACCATCATATGCAACCACATTTATATACATAGGAATATATGTAGATATATAGATGCATAACGTGCCAAAAAAAGGAACAAGGCTTAACATAAAATTAAAAGCATCCGATCATGAGACAGAGAGTGGAGGATTTTAATCTTCCACCTTTATAGTTTAGAATGATTGAACTTCTGGGTTGTATTAGGCAAGTGAACTCTAAACTCAAGCCATCTTATTTATTAAGCAAGTAGACTCTAACCATAAGCCGTTTTATTTATTAAGCAAATGAACTCTAACCACAAGTCGTTTTATTTATTAGGCAAGTGGACACTAACCACAAACTATTTTATTAGGCAAGTGGACTCTAACCACAAGCTGTTGTGACCATTATGAGTTGACATAAGGGATCTCACCCTTTGTCCATGCAATGACATCCATTCAACCCAACGCTCAAGGACTCTAACCCATTTAGCCAATTTAAACCAACAAGGTTACAATTTAACAGCATACATGACCACAAGGTCGTTATGAAACCATTTATCAACCAATCACTTTAATAGGCCAATGCCTTAGTTCAAATCACCATTCAAGTTAATTTGTTGTCATCAAGACCTATACAAAACCATTTATTCTTCATTAGCATTCTTGTACTAAGCTTTAGTTCAAAACACAATTCAATTTCATGTTTAGGGACTCTAACCCCCCTTAAATAATCAAATTACCAAAGTCACCAATTAACTCATTACATGGCATACTATTTACAAACTATTCATACTTATTAGGCCATTACCCTAGTTCAAAACATCAATGAACATGTGACTAGTTATTTCTCTTAGATATTTTCACAAACACCTTGAGGGCATACCTTTTACCAAGACCAAAATCAAGGTTGCAATCATCAATATTAAGGTTACTCATGACCCATTTGTTAAACCACAATTAACAAGAACCTACATGTACAAATCATCACCAAAAATATGTATAAACACAAGTTTAAACAAAGAAAATAATACTCATCACTATGCATCAAACCTCTCAACATTTAGTTTCAAAAACCACCATTTACAAGTCACATTCAATGTTTAAAGACATGATATTTTGAACTAACAATGAGGAAAAGAGTCACATGCCTTATACAAGATGATTCACGGAATGAACTTAATCCTTTTAGCCTCTAGAAGAACACTTGAGGAAAACCCAACCTCCAATCGTCAAGATGAGTTAGAGAGTGTTTTTGGTGAGTTTGGATCTTCCAATAAGTGTTATGAGAGAAGACAGCATGATATATAACGTAGGGACTTACAGGTTTTAGGGTGGTAAATTTTTGGAATGCCCTCAGCTTAAAAACTAAAATTTGTTCGCAGGAGAGTACCACTTGTACCCTTACTCATACCCTAAACCTCCTCTTGGACCCCCATACACAACCATACAAAGATAAGTCGTATCTTAACATACAAGTAGTACATTTAGAGTCGTACCTTGGTCAGAATCATCAAGATCATCCTTAAGACATCATACGACTTGGAAACCTACCACTCGTACACTATCATACGATTAGTATGATGCTTAGTAGTAACTTGGGCAGAAACCACTAATGGATCTATTTAAGCTACCCAAGTTATCCGCACCCAAGTTATCCACACCCCCTAACAATTGGTATCAAAGCTTATGTTGTTTAAAGTTACGGAAGTAGTATGTATTTAGATTTATTTAATTGATTAATTATGAGAAGACCATTTAAAAATAGAGAAGCTTTTAGAACAATTAAAGAAGCCTTAACTAGTAATTATTCAGAATATAAAAGTCTACATAAAACAAAAGGAGACCCCCATAGATTAGCCTACCTAATTACTTTAATATCTAGTATTGAAGTAAAATTAATAATTCATTTAAAATCTAGAAGAATGAGACACATACCAACTAATTATGATAAAATTAGATTTAGATATCCACCAAAATATTATAAATATTGTTTAGATCAATAACGTACAAAAACCACAAAAATATAAAGAATTGAAAGAAATAATATCTGAAAAAGGTAAAGAATTAAAAATAAGGATAAAAAGACTACAGTATAACATAATTGTCGGAGTTAGTAAAAATTCAATAAATGCACAAAAAGAAAAAATATCAAATTTAGAATCAATAATAGACAGTCTAGAATATATATATCAATATAACCTATATACATTTAAATAAAATGAACAAAGAAGAATTTATAATAGACGAAAAAATATATGAAAATCATGAAGGATTAAAAATAAAAATAGTATTCTCTAACCTAGGAAGAAGATATAAGAAAATAGGTGAACATTTATATTTAATGTTAGAAAAAGAAGAATTAAAATTAGAAGATAAGTTGGCAGCCATGGTAAGAATAGAAAAAGAAAATGAAGAGACAGACAGAAAAAAGAAAATAGATAAAATAAAACAACAAACTACAGAAGAAATACGAAAAATAGAAGAAACTAAAAATAGTAGAATTGTTGAATTAGAAAAAGAACTACAAATGCTAAAAGATTTATATGAAAAGAGACAGAAAGAAAAAGAAGAAAAAGATAAAGAACAAAAATTATTAAACGAGATAATTCAATTTAAAGAAAAATTAAAAATAAAAAATAAAGAACCAGAAACCAGTGAATTAGAAATAAATACAATAGATGCTGAAGAAACAGATAATTATGATTCGAAAGATAGTGAAACATATACAAAAATTCTAGAAAACATAGGAAAACAAGAAATTAATGAAAAATAAGAAGTAATTAATAAAGAAAATCTAGAACTAATAAATACAGAAGTAAATACTCTAGATAAAAACATAATAACTAGTACATCAGAAATAAGAAAACCAACCTATAATTACTAAAATAAGTTTAAAAGATATAATTCAAAGGATGAATATAATAAATGGACACTAAAACAAATAATTAATTACGACTTTTAGATTTAGACTGTGTAATAAACACAAATAAAACAATACAACTATGGGTAGGATACATGTCAAAACAATTATTAGATAGTAAAATAGATACAACAAACACACCAGAATATATAGAAAAGATATTAATATGAACAGTAAAATTATGGTTTTTAAACCTAGCTGAATCAAGTAAAAAAGTATTAAGATCTGATGATAAAACAGAAGGAACATCAACAACTACTAAAATATTACCAACAGAAATATTAAAAAAATATGAAATAACTATAAGAGATAAATTTAGCAGTGTAACAACAAAAGAAGAAGAGCAAAATGAAGGAAAAGATATGAATAGGAATTTAATGTTAAAACTAGCAATATGTAATATGTGCTATATAGATGAGTATATGTGCACATTTAAAGAATATTATTATAAAGGAACATATAATATAGAAGAAAGTAAAGAAATAAAAAGATTATATTTTAGTAAATTACCTGAACCATTTAGTTCAAAAATAATAAAGAGTTTGGATGAAGCAAAAATAGTAGAAACCCTAGGAGCAAGAATAAAATTCTTATAACAATGGTATAGAAATCTGTGTGAACAATATAGAGAAGAAATAAAAATGGAAAAAACATTAATAAGAAATTTAGCATGTTGCAAGGATAAAATAGCACCTCAATTTGGATGTGAGGAAAGATATTATAAGAAAAGAAAAAGACATAAGAAATATAAGAAATACAAAAAATCAAAATATAAATATAAGAAACCAAGAAAAAAATATTATGTAAAAAATTATAAACATAAAAGACCATATAGAAAAATGTA
Organism: Capsicum annuum; assembly: GCF_002878395.1. Taxonomy (NCBI): domain Eukaryota; kingdom Viridiplantae; phylum Streptophyta; class Magnoliopsida; order Solanales; family Solanaceae; genus Capsicum; species Capsicum annuum. Next base: position 127,552,284 of record NC_061119.1, on the reverse strand, counting down.
ATCTATAAAAGAATGTACTTGTTATAATTGTGGAAAACTAGGACATTTAGTTAGAGATTGTAAATTATCAAAAAACCCAAAAAAGAAACAAATATCAGAAATAAAAATAGAAAATACAAAATATATGCAGATAGATTATATAGATTATGAATTAGAAAGTGAAGATAGTATATATGAAATTTCAGAGAATGAAATAGATAATGAAATAGATAGTGAATTACATGAATCAAATGACTGAAGAAGATATAAAAATGAACCAAATAACTGAAGAAGATATAAAAATAATAACAAAGGAAGAATAATTAAATGAAGAAGGAACAGATCAAAAAATAATATTTGACAGTAATATTTGACAAAATAAAAGGAAAAGAGTTAGACCTAAGTGTAGAAAAAATATTTAAAATACCAACAATAAAAAATATATTTAGTAGAAAAAGGAAGAATACTACGTAGTAAGGCAAAAAGAACATGTAATAGACTGTAGATATGCAAGGGGAAGAGCTAGTATACCACTAGTAACAAAAAAAAAAATTAATAAAGAAATAAACGATATAAAAAGTAAAGACCCAATAAAATATGTACACCTTGTAGGAATAGAGATATTGATAAAAGCATGTTTTAGAGAAGGAATAGATACACCAATAAAATTATATTTAGCAGATGATAGAATTATAAAACCTATAGAAATATGTATAATAACCGCTATAAAAGGAAATTTAATATATCAAAATTTTAAATTTATAATAAGTGTGAATTATTCAGTAGCAATAACAGATAAAAATATAGATAAATCATTAATATTATATTGGAAAATATCAGAAATAGAACTAACCCAGGAAGTAAAATATTTACAGCAAGATGTAAAAATCTATATGTATTAACAACAAAACATAAAATAACAGGAAAAAATAAAATTTTCAAAATACAACTAGAAAGTCCTTTTAAACAATTTGTAAAAACAATTGATAATAATGATTACAGTTACAAAAATATAGGCATAGAGGAGATTTAGAAATAATAAATGATAGAATAAGTATATAGAAAAGAATAACTCATGAAAAACCAGAATCATCAAGCTCATAAAAAAGAACAAGTTATGAAACAACTTCAACAGTTAATTTAAATAAATATTATATAACGAGAACAATAAATGAAAAAGAATATTTAATACTTTTAAACACAGGACAAGAAGAAAATTATATAGCAAAATATCTAGTAAAAGTGAAGAAATAAAATCTAATAGTAATATATGCCCAGATCTACCAAGGTGTCTAATAAACATTAAGGATACAACAGAAAAAGAACTAATAATAGGAGTTAGGAAAATAAAAATAGAATTTGAAATAAAGGAAGAAATGCAAAAAACAGATATGATATTAGGAATAAAATGGTTAGAACAAATAAAACCATACAATATAGCACATACACAATTATCTATAACATATAATAAAGAGAAATTATTCATAAAAAGAACTTTGACATGACATGAAAATATATGTACTTGTAAAAATAATAGTAGAAGGATATTATAATAGGTATTATACACCTATGATAGATACAGGAGCAGAAGCAAACTTATGTAGATACAACTGTTTACTAGAAGGTAAATGGGATAAGCTAAAAGCACCAATAGTAGTCAAAGGATTTAATAATGAAGGAAGCTTAATTACATATAAAGTTAAGAATGTAAAATTACAGATATGGGATAAAATAATAACGATAGAAGAAATATATAATTATGAACTAACATCAAAAGATATGCTTTTAGGAATGCCATTTTTAGATAAATTATACCCACATATAATAACTAAAACAGATTGGTGGTTTACAACACCATGTAAACAAAAAGTAAAAGCAAAAAAGAGTTATTAATAAAATAAGAAAGAAAACTGATTGGATAAAAGGAAGTGAAAAATTACACAAAAGTTAGAAAATATAAAAAATATGTTTGGTCAAGCAAACCTAAACTGAATATACACTGAATAATGTATTGAGACTGTGGGAGGTATCATCTAACCGACATGTCCCAATTTGAGCTAATCGGGGTCCAACTTGTAACCCCAGTTGGAAGGATGTCAGTATTGTGCCACGGGTACTAGCATTGGATGTATGGACCCAGTAAATTGGTGTCCCAAAGGATTAATAAGTCACCCTCAACTGGCAGGTGCTCTAATGAGATATGTGTCATCCTTAACTGGCAGGTAAACACCTTTTCAACCTTCAACTGGCAGGTAGACATCTCTAACCTATGCTGGCTACATAGTTCTGTAACTCGAGGATTGTTACTAAGGGTCACACCCTCTACAGTCAGGTGAGCCCTTATCCCTGAGTTTGCTCAGTGCTAAATCCTACTCCCAACTAAACTGACACTGAAACTAAACTAAACTAAGCTTAACTGAACATGATTTCATAACTTATAGTGATCATCATGATTACACAAACTGAGTAAATAATAGAATTCATGGTTTAACTGAATCATGACTGAAATGATCTGAATTCATTAGGTATCGGGTATTCATAACCGACCAACACTGAATGATCACTGAATGCAATAACAAACTTAATAACTGTAGTAAAGGATCATGGTTCAAAACCCATAAGCATAGATATTCCATCAAATATGTGGGGATCATGAATTTAAACATGGGAATGCTTTAAATAGGGGAAAACAACATGATTACATGACTGAAATCATAAAGTTGCGGATTTAACATGGAATTCACTTGAATAAAGCATGGGAAACTAAAATTCATATTATGAGGAATTCAAAATCTTTTATGGAATCATACATGGACTAAATTGAATTAAAATCACCATGAAAACATGAATTAAACCTATCTTAAGTAATATATAATACCGTAATAATATAAAAATCCATTCTTTAATTGAAAAGAGGATTTTTGGGCTCCATGGGTGACAGAGACCCATGAATGAACACCTCACATACCTTAAACTTTTAAATTGAAAGGAAAAATGCTATTCTTGATGCTTTCTTGAAGGTTCTTGAGCTTGAGGAACTTGAATTCTTGATTTCTTAGGGATAAAGGAATTGAATTTGTGTTCTTGGGGAAAGGGAATGGCTTTCTTAGAAGGAAAATTAGAGAAAAAGGGCAAATAATGCTCTAATTGATGCCCTAAGTCGTGATATGTACGATTGGGCTGAGGGGGAAAAGACACAATTGCCCCTCAACCATTTTAAATTAAAAATTGGATGCAATAATATCACCGTGATGCGGTCTAATAACAGTTGTTGGATTCCCTCACCGCAACGTGGTCTGCATGAGAATGGGAATATAGCCGCGACGCAGGCTTATCGCAATTACCCACTAGTTTTGTGGTCCAAACATCTCCAAACCTCATTCAAAAAATCCAGAACTTCTCCGAGACATACTTCTTACATCCCTGAACAAAACTTAACTCAAAAACTAACATCTCAGGGTCAGAAAGACAAAATTAAAAATCCTCAAAGTTTAGGGGTCTTGAAAACGACTAAGTCCCCAACACTTAGTGAACTTTTTAGGCCTTAAGCCCCTTATTCATGCAACTGAAAGCTGAACAGAGCTAAGAATAGTGCAGGGTATTACAATATCTCCCCTTTGGGGACATTCGTCCTCGAATGAAACTTGTTAGACTGAGAGTACTGAACTAAGGCAACTGAGATCATATATTGAACATACATAATTTGGAACATGAATATATATTTGATTCAGAAACATGATACATGAACTGAGCTGATTTTGTGAATGTATGTAATGACATGAGATTGATTATATAGCTGGAACTGAGAAGGGAAAGAGTCAATCTAAGGAAAATTGTTACCTTAAGTTGAGTCTAAATTTATGGAGAAAAAATGAGGGTACTTGGTATGAATATCTATTTCTACTTCCCAAGTAGCTCCCTCAGCGGATTGATTTCACCATAGAACTTTAACCAAGGAAATTTCTTTGTTCCTTAGCCTACGAATCTGATGGTCTAGGATCTTAACTGGGACTTCTTCAAAAGAAAGACTATCCTATACACCTATAATTTCTAAATAAATAACAATAGATGAATCACCAATACATTTCTTTAACAAAGAAACATGAAATACCGGATGCACTGATGCCAAATCTGTAGGCAACTCTAGCTCATAAGCTACCTTCTTAAATGATTTAAGATTCTATAAGGACCAACATATAGGGGACTGAGTTTCTCCTTCTTTACAAATCTCTCCACTCCTTTCATGGGCTAAATTTTGAAATAGACTAAATCACTAACATCAAACTTAAGGTTTCTCCTCCTTACATCTGCATAAGATTTTTGATGGCTTTGGGCTATCTTCAGCCTCTCCCGAATCAACTGAACTTTCTCCATCGCATCAAACACTAAATTTGGCCCAATCAAAGTAGCCTCACCTGCTTCAAACCAGCCAAAAAGATACCTATATCTCCTTCCATAGAGAGCCTCAAATGGAGCCATCTTAATACTAGAGTGATAGCTGTTATTATAAGCAAACTCAATCAAAGGTAAATGGTCATCCTAACTACCTTTAAACTAATCACACATGCTCTCAACATGTATTCTAAGGTCCGAATAGTCCTCTCTGCTTGACCATCTGTCTGAGGATGAAGAGCTGTACTGAGGTAAACTTGGGTACCAAGACCCTTCTGAAAAGCCTTCCAAAAGTAAGAGGTAAACTGAGTACCTCTATAAAAAATGATAGACAATGGAATCCTGTGCAATTTAACTAACTCCCTAATATAAAGCATGGCATAATCCTCAATTGAGTAGGAAGTATGAACTGGAAAGAAATGAGCTGATTTGGTTATTCTATCTGCAATGACCCATATCAAATCTTGCTGACAACGTGTACGAGGCAATCCTATCACAAAATCTATGTTCACCATTTACTACTTCCAAGTGGGGATGCTAAACTCCTACAATGTACCACTAGGCCTATGGTACTCTACTTTAACCTGCTGACAATTTGAACACTTAGTCCCAAACTCTGCAACATCCTTCTTCATATCATTCCACCAATAGATTTCCCGTAAGTCATGATATCTTAGTGGCTCCTGGATGAATGACATATCATGCACCATGAACTTCTGCCAAAATTAGCAGCCTCAAATCATCAACACATGGAACACATAATCTTCCCTAACAATGCAACACACTCTCTCTCTCTCTTGGGAGAAACCCTCTACTTTACGATCTCTGACCGATTTCTTCAACTTAACCAGACTGGGATCCCTATCTTACTTTTTCTTTACCTCGTCAACCAATGAAGATTCTGAACCATTTTGAACCCATACACTGCCTTTAGCTAAATCAACCAGCCGAACACCTAATTTAGCAAGTTGATGAACCTCCCAAACTAACTTTTTCTTATCCTCCTCAACATGAGTAACACTACTCATAGACAATATACTAAGGGCATCTGCCACTACATTATCCTTGCCCAGATGATACAACACACTCATATCATAATCTTTCAACAACTCGAGCCACTTCATCTATCGAAGATTTAAATCCTTTTGTGAGAACACATACTGCAAACTTTTTTAATCCATGAACACATAGACATGCACTCCATAAAGGTAATGTCTCCAAACTTTCAAGGCAAAAACAATGGTTGCCAACTCAAGATCATGGGTAGGATAATTATTTTCATGGGGCTTAAGCTATGTAGAGGCATAGGCTATGATCTTATCTCTTTACATCAATACACAACCAAGAACAACCTTGGTAGCATCACACTAAACTACAAACCCATCTGAACTATCTGGCAAAGTTAATACTAGGGCGGAAGTGAGTCGATTCTTCAACTCCTGAAAACTCTTCTCGTAAGAATTTGATCACTGAAATTTAAATTTCTTTTAAGTCAATCAAGACATGGGAGATGCAATTGAAGAGAAGCCTTCAAAAAACCATCTGTAATAGCATACCAAGCCCAATAAACTCCTGATATCTGATGGAGAAATAAGTCTGGGCTAGTTCTCACTGCTTTGGTCCTTTGAGGGTCAACTCGAATGCCATCACCAGAAATAATATGGCCAAGGAAGTCTAATGATCATAGCCAAAACTCACACTTACTGAACTTGGCAAACAACTTATGAGTTCTAAGGGTCTGCAATACAATTCTCAGATGGTCTGCACGATCATTTTTACTACAAGAATAGACAGGAATATCATCAATTAAGACTATGATGAATATATTTAAGTACTGCTCGAACACTCAGTTCATCAAGTTCATGAAAGTTGTAGGGGAATTAGTTAGTCCAAAAGAGATAACTAGGAATGTAAAGTGACCATACCAAGTTTTAAAATCTATCTTCGAAATGTCACATTCTCTGACTCTGAGATAATGATAGCTAAATATGAGGTCTATCTTAGAGAAATAACTGGCACCCTGAAGTTGGCCGAACAAGTCATCAATCCTGTGGAGTGGATACTTATTCTTGATTGTGACCTTTTTTAAATGATGGTAATCGATGCAATTCTGAGAGAATCATCTTTCTTACACATGAAAAAGATTAGAGCACCCCATGGGAAAACACTGGGCTAGATGAAGCCCTTATATAAGAGATTTTTCAACTATTCTTGCAATTCTCTTAGCTCAGCTGAAGCTATTCTATAGGGAAGAATAGAAATAGGGTGGGTATCTGAAAGGAGATTTATTTTGAAGTTAATTTCCTTTATGAGAGGAACTCCAGGAAGGTCTTCAGGGAATACATTTGGAAATTCCCTTACTATAGAAACTGACTCAAGACTTGGAGTCTCAGAACTAGAGTCCTTGACTCAAACAAGATGGTAGAAATACTATTTAGATATCATTTTTCTTGCCTAAAGATAAGAAATAATCTGAACCCTAAGCACAGAGGTACTACCCCTCTATTCAATGGCTGGTTCATTTAAAAACTAAAACTGAACAACTCTATTTCTACAATTAATTGAGGCATAACATGAGTGGAGCTAATCCATGTTAAGAATGACATCATAATCAGTCATCTTTAACTCCACAAGATTAACTTAGGTGACTTTCTAAGATATTATAATTGGGAAATTTTTGTATACCCATCTAGCTATAATAGATTTACTCACTGGGTAGACACTGAGAAAGGTTCTGCTAAATATTTGGGACTGACACCAAAATTGACTGCTAGATATAGGAGAGTGAAGCTCCAAGGTCTAACAAAGCATAAACATAGAGATAAAAGACTTGTAACGTACCCATAACTATATCAAGAGAACTTTTCTAATCCTGTTGGGTCTAGAGGGTATACAACCTTTTCTGATGCTACCTACTGGTTGCGCTGGAAGCGATACCCTGTTGAGTTGGGTGACTGACTGGAACTGGAGGACTATTGGACTAACCTTGCTGACTAGCCTTTGGGCAATCTCTGACTCTGTGGCTTGGCTTGCCATAACCAAAACACACATCACTTCCCGCTTTACACACACCCTGATGATGCTTGCCATATTTCTTATAGAGCAGATTAGTACGACCATTGTTCACACTACCCTGGGACTTTGAGTTTGGTGCCCTATCTCGACTATATTGCCTGAACTTAGGGACTAACGCACTAGATGAAGATGGATCTGAGGCTAAAAAATTCTATCAAAACTGAGAATGGTTACCACTTTCTGACCTTGGCTGAGAAAAGTTAAAACTACCTATTCTGGCCCTCTTATTCTCTCCCTCTTTCTCCTTAAGATTCCTTTTCTCAATTTGTTGAGCATGAACCATAAGTCTGGATAAGTCTATCTCCTTAATCAGTATGGCAGTCCTACACTTCTTAACCACACTATCAGCTACACCAGACACAAACTTACTTATTCTAGACCTATCGTCGGCCACTACATTAGGAGCATACCTTACCAACTGAGTAAACTTAAGCGAGTACTCCTTTACACTCATGCGGTC
>NC_061119.1:127494053-127541378 GCF_002878395.1 Capsicum annuum | reverse complement strand
ACCAACTGAGTAAACTTAAGCGAGTACTCCTTTACACTCATGCGGTCCTGCTTTAAATTAATGAACTCCTGAATCTTATCCTCCCTTAACTCTAATAGGAAGAACCTATCTAGAAAATTTATGGTAAATTCCTCCCACTCAACAGGCCCTACATTAACATCACAGTCCTCTTTCCACTACTTAAACCAGGTGTGAGCTACATCCTGCAACTGATATGAAGCCAACTCTACACTCTCACTCAAAGTGATACCCATAATATCTATCCTTTTCTAAACAATATCAAGAAACTCCTGCAGATCCTTTTCAAACTTGGATACCAAAAATAAAGGGGGATTCATTCGGGTGAAATCCCAAATCCTAACAGTAGTTGTATTTACCACTGGATTGGCCGGGAAAATAGCTCACTAATTGTTCTGAGCAGCTGCTGAATGGGCTAAAATAATAAAAGCAGCTCTGAACCCGACCTGAGAGACATGTTCATTCAAGGTATCTTTCTGAACAGGCGGAGGTGTGGGCTGTTCCCCATTCCTTCTGCCGTTATTTTTTTGGGAGGTATAGTCTATCAACAGAATGAAGGAAGAGTTAGAAAGAGAGTTTAAATAGAGATCATGATCTTATGCATGATATAAATATTGAAAGAAGGGAAACTTTTCCTAAAACATCTTAAGCCTATTGTCCATAAGTGTGGTGCGCTTCACACCCACGCACAAGACTCTACTCAACACGAATTTTAGACACTCTAGGATATTATAAAACCTTAGCCTCTGATACCAAGTATTACCATGACCCAAAGCTACCCCTTAGCCGTGACAATGGTACTTATGGTCACAAGTGACCACAAGATAACTCATGAGCCAATACCTATTATTAGTACTGAATAAAATAATAATAGTACATGTGTGCAGAAGATAAACTGCTGAATGCAATACTAATCTGAATACTGAAAATATGGTTCAATCAAAAGTCTGAAATATCTAATAAAATACTAAAATCTAATTGTCAATTTAAAATAACTGATAATACTAAAAGGACTGGTAAACTGAATACTGTCTAACTGATTATCTGATTGTTTGAAAGCCTCTGATTGATTGAGGAGTTGATTGGATAGGCCCCCAACTAACTCTGACTGACTGAACATAATAAAATATAGAAGTACTAAATGAGATATAATATGTCCTCGATGGATGAGAACTCACCACTATGACTGCTGGGTAATGCTGGCTATCTAATTGCAGTCGGTAAACTGATCCTCCAAACTTATGATATAAGATATCATAGCGCAACGAAGAGTATGCAGTCAGTACTTTGAATGTACTGGTATATAAGATGAGGTCTGACTAAAATACATGGAGTACTGTGCACATGAGATAAGGACTAACTGAACAGTATGAAATAACTAAGCATGAATGCATAAAACTGTAATATCTGAGAATGCAAAACCAAGCATATACATATTTTTGAAATAATCTATAAAATAAAAAACTGAAATCTGTATAATTGAATAACTGTAAATATGTATGCTCTGATCCAGCAAACCTGAACTAAATATACACAGAATATTGTATTGAGACTATGGGAGGTATCATCTAACCGACATGCCCCAATCTAAGCTAATCGGGGTCCAACCTGTAACCCCAGTTAGAAGGGTGTCAGTTTCGTGCCACAGGTACAAATACTGGATATGTGGACCCACTAAATTAGTGTCCTAAAGGATTAATAAGTCATCCTCAATTGCTAGCTGCTCTAATGAGATATGTGTCACCCTTAACTGGAAGGTAAACACCTTGTCAAACCTCAACTGGCAGGTAGAGATCTCTAACCTATACTGGCTACTTAGTTCTATAACTCGGGGATTATTACTAAGGGTCACACCCTCTATTGTTAGGTGACACCTTATCCCTGAGTTTGTTTGATGCTAAATCCTACTCCCAACTGAACTGACTCTGGAACTGAACTGAACTAAGCTTAACTGAACATGGTTTCATAACTTATAGTGCTCATCATGATTATATCAACTAAGTAAATAATAGAATTTGTAGTTTAACTGAATCATGACTGAAATAATCTAAATTCATGTAAAACACTTAGGTATCAGGCATTCATAACCCACCAACACTAAATGATCACTGAATGTAATAACAAGCTTAACAACTGTAGTAAAGAATCATGGTTCAATCCCCATAAGCACAGACATTCCATCAAACATACGGGGATCATGAATTTAAACATGGGAATGCTTTAAATAGGGGAAGCAACATGATTAAGTGACTGAAATCATAAAATTATGGATTAAATTTGGAATTCACTTGAATAAAGCATAGGAAACTCAAATTCATAGCATGAGGAATTCAAAATCTTGCATGGAATCATACATGATCTGAATTGAATTAAAGTCACAATGAAAACATGAATTAAACCCATCTTAAGCAATATAAAATACTATAATAATAGAAAAATCATTATTTAATTGAAAAGAGGGCTCTTGGGCTTCATAGGTGAAAGGTACCCATGAATGAACACCCCACATACCTTCAGCTTTTAAATTGAAAGGAAAAATGCTATTCTTGATGCTTTCTTGAACTTGGGGAACTTGAATTCTTAAATTCTTAGGGAGAAAGGAATTGAATTTGTGTTCTTGGGGAAAGGGAATGGCTTTCTTTGGAGGAAAATTGGAGAAAAAGGAAAAATAATGCCCTAATTGATTCCCTAAGTTGTGATATAAACGATTGGCTTAAGGAAAAAGACATAATTTTTCCTCAAACATTTTATATCAAGAAACTGGATGCAACAAATTCACCACAATGCAGTTCAATCGCGGTCGTTGGATTCTCTTACCGCGATACGATCTGTACAATTTAAAATGGGAATAGAGCCACGACGCAGTGTTATCGCAATGATCCACTGGTTTTATGATCCAAACATGCCCCAAATCTTGTACAAAAAATTTGAAACTTCTTCGAGACATACTTCTTACATTCCTGAACATGACTTAACTCAAAAATCAACATCTTGACGTCTGGAAAGACCAAATTTAAAATCCTCAAAGTTTGGGTTCTTTGAAATAACTAAGTCCCCAACACTTAGTGAAGTTTTTGGGCCTTAAGCCCCTATGCATTTGAAAGCTGAACAGAGCAAAGAATAGTGTGGAGTATTACAAAACATTTTTGTCCTTATCACAGATTTAATGTTAAAAACATTTTTGGCCTTAATGCAGTCATAATACCTGATTTTTAATTCACTCTTTCCTTATTAAGAAGATCAGTAACTATTTAAAATAACAATACTTCTTCTATAAAGTTTTCCTTTCTTTTCCAAAAATGATTAATTAATCCGGTATGGTAGGAACCAAGATTTATTATTTGAGGCTTCAAATTATGATATTAATTCGGTAGTAAATGAATTTTCATATCTTAATAAATTATAAATTATTTCACTAAAAATCTATAATTACACTCATTATCATTTCAAAATTTATCATTACATATTATTTAATTCTCGATGTTAGAATCACCGACCCCAATCAATTAAATTAAATAATCTAAAAAATTTAACTCGTTGATTAACTTAAGCATTTATTTATAATGCTCAACTTATTTTATATGACGGATATAAAATCTACCTGCAGGGTTTTCACGTGAAAACTTATAAGCAACCATAAATGGGTATCTTCTATCCCTAGTTTGAGACATAGTTCTATCAACTAATTGATATTTCACTACATCCAACCTATTAGGAATATACTAACTCATAAAAGAGTCTCACCTTTTAATAGATTAAAATAATAAATCAAATCATATAGATCATAATAATTATATCAAGATTAAGAGTATAAGTACATGTAATTGACTAGAGAAGTTGTTTATTAATATTCAGAACATAAACAAATATCTATAATTGTTTTGTTCAATACATACGAAATGTACTAGGACAAGAAGTCAAAATATTACCATTCCCACAATTAAGATCAAATTATATTTAATGTTGTGCTACAATCAATAAAATGTTTGTCCTACCTCATCTTTGATTGTGAACATTAGTTTATAACTTATAAGAACCGATAATTTTAACCTTTCGTAATTGAGTAAAAATACTCTATACACAAAATTGTCTACTATATAAGTAAAGGACACACATGTTAACACAATGATCTATTCAAATAAAGATTTTATTAATATAATAAATTATCTTTACATGGGACAAAAATATAATACTATAACATAAACCACATGGTTAATAGTATATTCTAACAATCTCTCACTTAGACTCATAACCATGCATGCGCAATTTTATCACTCATTTTTTCCACATGGTAATCAAAAACCTTTCGGGTAAAGCCTTTTGTAAATGGGTTTGTCAAATTATTCTTTGACTTAATATTCAAAACTCTCACATTACCCCTTTGAGCTATATCCCGAATCAAGTGATATTTTCTCTTAATATGCTTACTTCTTTTATGGTTTTATGGTTCTTTTGAATTTGCAACTGCACCACTATTGTCATAATAAAGTGTAGTGGTGTTTGAGCCAAACAACCCCTTTAGATGCCTCAGAGGTAGCTATATATTCGGCTTTCATGGTGGAATCAACCACACATGATTTCTTAATGTTCCTCCAAACAATGGCTCCACCTCCTAAAGTGAATATATATCCCGAGGTAGATTTTCTAGAATCTTTATCTGACTGAAAATCTAAATTTGTATACCTAATAGGTACGAGATTCCCAGAGTGAAAAACAAACATGTAATCCCTAGTCCTTTTCAGGTACTTTATTATATGCTTAACCGCAGTCCAATGTTCTTGCCTAGGATTAGGCTGAAATCTACTAATCATGTCTACTGCAAATCAACTATCAGGTCTGGTGCACAACATAGCATACATAAGACTCGCCATAGCAGATGCATAAGGAATCACCTTCATTCTTTCTGCCTTATCAGTTGTTTTAGGCGTTTGGTCCTTCTATAGAGTAATTTCATGCCTAAAAGAAAGGAATCCCTTTGAAATATTTCATGCTAAACCTTGCAAGAATAATATCAATATAAAGTGGATGAGAATAGGCTAATATTCTTTGTTTGCGATCTCGCATGAGCTTGATCCCAAGAATATGAGTCGTTTTTCCCAAATCTTTCAAATAAAATGTGAGTACAACCACTCCTTAACAAAATTCAACATATTCACATTATTTCCTATGAGCAAAATGCCATCTACATATAGAATAAAAAATGCTACTCTGTTCCTATCCCATTTTTATAGATGCATGACTCGTTTTCACATTGATCAAAATCAAAAGTCTTAATCAAATTATCAAAACAAGTATTCTATGCCCTAGATGCCTATTTTAAATCATAAATAGTTTTCTTAAGTTTACAAAACTTATGTTCATTACCACTTTTCATGAAACTTTCTGGTTGTGCCATATAAGTGAACTCACAAGGCTTCCATTGATGAAAGCTGTCTTGATATCCATTTGCCTAATCTCATAATCATAATTAGAAGCAATGGATAAGAGAATCCTAATGGATTTAATCATAGCTACCGGTAAAAAAGTTTTCTCATAATCAATTTCTTCTTTTTAAGTAAACCCTTTCGCAATAATCCTAGCCTTAAAAGTTTGCACTTTTCCATCCGCACCTCTCTTTTTCTTATAGATTTATCTACAGCTAATGGATTTGGCTCCCACAGGTGATTCTACAAGTTCACAGTCTTGATTGGAGTACATAAACTCCATTTCAAATTTCATAGAAGCAATTCATATTTTAGCATCTTTATCATATAGTGTTTTGGCGTAATTAAGAGGTTTTGCATTATGTGATATTCTCTTGCATGATTCTCCTGAGACCACAAACCATAAAGGTTGTTTGAAAATTCTATATCTATGATGACTAGTCACTATAGGATCTGCTACATTTAGAACTAAATTTTTAACACTATTCATGCACAATGGCAGGTTGCTCGACATTACCCTAAACATTTTCCTCCACAATTACAGGTTGCTCGACTTACTCCCACTACTTTGAGGTAGTGTGATGTCAAGTGTTTCCTCTTGTGCAACCTCTTTTCTATTGACATTTCTCTCACTACGTGGATGAAATGATATTTCAATAATGATTTTCATAATTTGTTCTTATGGTTCATTATTTGTTATTCTGTTGCTCAACTCTAGTAAAACAATTTTACTTCTAGGAACGTGCTTTATTAAATAATCCTCTTCAAGAAATCTGGCATTTGTCGAAATAATTACCTTCTGTTCCTTAGGACAATAAGATAAATCCCCTTTTGTCCCTTATGGATATCCTAAAAAACACACATTTTTGTTCTAGATTTCAATTTATCAGTTTTTCCTTTTAGCACATTTGCTGGACAAACTCAAACCCGAATATGCCTAAAATAGGCTTGTTCCCACTCAACAATTCAGATGGGGTTAAAGGTACTGATTTTAAAGGAACCTAGTTCAGAATATAATTTTCTATTTCTAATGCATAACCCTAAAAAGAAAAGGTCAAATCTGAATAACTTAACATCGATCTAACCATTTTCATAAGAGTTCTATTTCGTCGTTCTACCACAATATTTTACTGTGGTATTCCTGGAGCTACTGTATAGATATATTTGTTATGTCACTTTTTAGTTTCCATCTTAAATTCTTTAAATTTTTTAAAGCATTCAGATTTATGGAGCAACAAATAATTGTATCTATATTTTGAGTAATTATCTGAGAAAGTCACAAAATAGTCAAAATCACCTCTTGCTTGTATATTCATAGGACCACACAAATTAGTATGAATAAATTCTAACTTATTACCGGCTCTATTTCCTTTAGAAGGAAAAGGTCTCTTGGTAATTTTACCTTCTAAACAGGATTCAGAAGTTGGAAGTGCCTCCACTTTGAATGAACTCAAAGGTTCATCAGAAACCAATCGTGAGATCTTATTTAAGTTTATATGACCTAGATGTAAGTGTCATAAGTATGTTTCACTTAATTCCGAAATACATTTTGTTTTATGTGATTGATCAACACTATTAAGTTCCATTATTTGTAGCATATTATGGGAAATATCAAATACAAATAGATCATGTATTCTAGGAGCAGAAATAATAAAATACTTATTAAACTTAATAATTGTATAATTATTAGCAAAATAAATATTATAACCAACATCCATTATATTTGAAACTGAAATTAAATTCCTTCTTATAGAAGGTACGTAGAGAACATTATTCAAAACTAAAACTCTAGAACTACTAAACAAAATGGAAATATTTCCTATAACTAAGGTTGGTGCTGGTTCCCCATTTGCTTGAAACACATTCAGTTCATTTTCACTTAGGCGTCACATTTCATGAAACCTCTGCAAAGAAGTGCAAATATGATTAATGGCTCCCAAATCTATAGCCCAAAATTTAATAGAAACAATCGCTAAAAATGTTTCCACGACATATGAAAAAGATGTAACTTATTTTTGTATCTTAGCTATGTAGTCAGGACACTATTTTTATGATTACCAGATTGTTTGCAATAATAGCACTTTCCCTTAGGCTTCGCCACACCACCATTAGCACCTGGAGCCTTACAAGGATTCTTCTTTCTTTTCTTTTCCTTATTTAGGCTTAGAAGTCAAAGATGAAGGTTTTCCAACCATTAATGCCGTAGAAGGATCTTGTTACTTAGTGATAGATTTTGCCTCTTACAGTTTATTCAGCAGTTTCACAAGGGATAAGTCCATTTTATTCAGGTTATAATTTAAGCAAAACTATAGAAAACTGATACGATCCAAAGGGCCATCAAAGCTTTTGATCACATCATTCCAGGACAACATGAGGAGATCCAAGCCATGATCACCCAAAGGATTCAAGAATACACTTGGAGGACCTTCTTTGAGCATCTAAACCAACAATATCATGTGTGGTTGATTGCTTGGGAGTTAAAGAAGGAACAAATAATATTCTGCCTAGAGGTGAAAACTTGGTTGTTAATCCATCACCTTGTTGATGATGTTACTAACGACTTGTCAACATGCATTGCCTAGAGGTGATGACTTGGTTGATAAGCCATCACCTTGTTGATGACTAAGGTGAAAACTTGTCAAGCTGCACTGCCTAGAGGTGATGATGTCATGACCTGATTCATGAGTCATGATGTAACCTACTAAAACCCACCAGTAGGTGAGCCAACACCGTAACCCGAAGCTAAGACAATGGGTTACTTTGGTAGAAATGCCCAACATGGGCCAACATACACCAACACAATCTAACCAGCAGTGTTCCACTAAATAAGACAATCAAATACGATCACCAATTTCATGACCTGGTATTATGAGTACAAGAGAATCTAAGTTTGATAATAGGAAATACAATTCACAAGTCTAATATAGTTAATACATTTGTCTCGAATACAAAAGATTGAATAAGGATAGAGGAAAATGGGTGACTCAAATTTCCAAGAGGTCACCCTATCATTAAAAGATCAACACTGCATGTTCTCAACTCAGTGGTGGAGTATTTGGGTCTACATAAAAAAGGTACAAAAGTGTAGTATGAGTACCAAAGCAATAGGTACTCAGTAGGCATCATTGGCTGACTGAGCTAATTATGATATAAAGATGATATAAAGCAAGATAATATCTTTAATTCAAGGTACAACATCAAACCTGAATCATCTAAATCATCACTATATAAAATAAATGATCAACTAGAATAATAGCACGACATCTCATATCAATACACGTAATATCATCACATATAACGGGTAATCGATCCGGAAGCGTAAAGAGAAACTAACAAAATTACTACCGCATAAAAACCAAGCTAATGCACATACATCCATTAGAGCATAAAGTAAAAGAACTCACCATGGCAGCCCATACCACCAGGGAGTACACCCAAAAGAACAAAAAGTAAAGAACCCATCACGACGTCCCATAGCACCGTAGAGTGCATCAAAGATCAAATCACAAACATATATAGAGATATAACTAACTTCTCATTATCCATGGTTTTCTATATTTCACACCAATGGTCATTTGCAAACATTCATAATCCTTATCAATTACCGCAATTGAATAACATTTACCAAATTACTCATAACCATAATCATATCATCATTTAGGAATATATCTCATCGATATACTCAATTTACGCACTACTTTTTAACTAATCAATACTCATTGTTAATTACTAATTTACTGGTCATCAAAGGACCTCTAGTTATTAGCCTAATCGATTCTTCACAGAATCCTTATTCTAGGGATAGTAACTAACCATTATTCATTAAATAACCAATGTTCACCATCTAGTCAAGATTCACTACTAGACCATAGGCATATCTAAATAATACCCATTTCTAATCATCAAATTAGCACTAATCACCACATAACAAAGGCCACTAATTATCATTATACTCTTATATATCTAACCATTAACCTCTTTTAGTACCTAGCATCATTGTTATACAAATCCTCAATTAATGGCTAATCGACATCATAGCTAGGTCATCAATATCATTAATCATCATCCATGCTAATCTACCATTGTCATTAGCCATGTAATAACAACAATTGCTAGCTACTACATTTCAACCAAACGACGTTCACTAATTAGAATTCTAAACTTAAAGCCATCAAGTTAGATAGTCACTTAGTAGTCAACTAGTCACCACATAACTCACTTAAATAAGCAATATACCTTAGTAAATTCATTTATCCAATACTATCTAAACTCATTAAATGAGTCCTCAATTACCACACAATATCCTATTAGAAACTTGTCACAATTCGTTATTTGGCATACACTACTTCTACGCACTGTCCAACTCTAGAAAGAACTACACTGCTTAACAAGTGATTAGTATCAAAGAATCAAAACTGACATCCCAAGAATAACGTCATACCTTCAAAGCACATACGGATGAAATCATATAAAAGCATAATCACACATAAACATATATTTACATGCTTATCATACATAACATCATTCTATCCTCCCTACTTATCGGGCATCATCATAATAACAATATATCCTCCAAAATCACCGGGCGTCATCATATCATCAATATATCCTCTAGAGTTATTGGACATTATTATAACATCAATATTCCTTCAAAATTACTAGGCATCATCATATCATTAATATATCCTCTGGATATGCCGAGCATCATCATAACATCAATATATCCTCCAAAATCATTGAGCATCATAATATAATTAATATATCTTTCGGACTTATCGGGCATCATCATAGCATCAATATATCCGTCAAAATCACCAAGCATCATCATAATATTAATATATCCTCCTAACTCACCGGGCATCATCATAACATCAATATATCTTCCGAACTTAGTGGCCATCATCATAACATAAATATATATATGTGAGTGTGTGTGTGTCAATCCAATCAATAATAAATATAATCCCTATAAGGGATAGGGTTAAAAAGAAGTACCGAAAGACTTGCCATCGTACTACATTTTTTATTAACAATATAGAATATTACAAGGAGCATGAACAAGTATGTTCATACGATATGAGCACTCAATATTTTACCGGGCTTAACATAATCATTAGTATTTTCAATACAGGCATAGTTATACCTTCTATTGCCCTTGTTTATTAGCATGATTCGCATTACTAGCACAAGAGGATTTTTAGCATCACATTAGTTTAGTTACCATACTTTAACATAATATGAGTAATAACATAATCCAAGGATCACATGGTAATTTAGTCAAAGAAGTAAGTGATAGCATAGTCATGAGTTCAATCTATAAGACAATTCATTGCTATTCAAACATTACCAACAATCTGGCAGCCGATCATGCACATCATTTCCAATACCAACATCATAAATAAACCATTTACCAGGGTTAGCCTTTATATTACCAAAGGCATATTCTAAGCGATTAACAAGCATCTAGGTTGCTAATCAAAATACATAGTTTAAAGTTAAGGTGGGTCAAGTTCCGCTTCTAATAACCCAAATTCCTCTTCAAGTCTAACTTCTACCTAGGACTAAGTTAATCCCTCTAAGTTAGGTCTTAGAGATTTATCATTCCACGCTAGTTCTATGGTATAATTCTTTCTCAAGTAATACTCTTAATTCATTCAAAGCTACTAGAAAAATTCCCATAACTATGCACAACTAAGGTCAAGTTACAATTCAATATGAGTGACAAGGTCACTCCCATCTAACTAGAGCAACTAGAGCATTATCATACTATTCATGAGATAACAAGTCCAACTAATCAAGGTTCTAGGCTATAAGTCAAGTACCATACTTTACGAGTTCAATAGCCTAAGTGATTCAACGAATCCCAACATTACAATCTACCACTTCAACACCTAAAACCTCGCCCAATCTTATCAAGATATCAAAGTCATAATATAATAAAGCTCAATCTAACAATAAGTAAGCCTAACCTACCTTAAATCCAAATATAACTCATGAACCAATAACCTTCGCTTTCCCTTTCCTCGAAGCTTTTTCAATGATCAAAGCTATGAAAACACAATCTATGCATTATTATGAGAATATCGATACCTATATTGCAACATTATGCTTCAGGTAAAAAATGACACCTAAAACCCCCAAGTAGTTCTCACTTACAAAAATTGAGTTTTCGAGACCAACCTAATGTTCAAATACCATTAGGGAGTTATATCCCTTAAGAAATTTGTGCAAATCAATCAATATTTAGGCTAAAATCAAGCCTCTAGCCATTTGGGGTTTTGTGTTAAATAATCAAATAACTCAACACTATAAATAAGGGATTCATACCTTAGATTCGATGCTAATCATGAATATAGAAGTTATTAAAGCTCCCAATCAATACCCAAGACTCAATTTGGGGACTACACACTCTATTAGGGTTTATGGGACTCAAGACAATGGAGAAATGGCCAATTCTCGGCCAAAAGAGTATTTAAACAACCCTTTCCAGGCCCTCATATTGAGCGATCGCAAACACACGCTGGCTATAATCGCAGCATCACGATTGCAATATAGCCTCAGTGATCTCGGTATCCTTGGCTGTACTAGATGACAGCTAAAACTTAGGATTTCTTCCAAGTTTTGACTAATACCTCAGGATGCATCCATAGTCTAATATTAGCAAACAAAATATACAACCCCACTGATTTCAATATTTCAAATATGTTGGCGATGTTGGATTCTCTATTCGAGGTTGTTTCAACCAAATGTGGACCCCATACCCAAATTCCTAATTTATTAACTTTCTGACCAATAAGTCATAATGAGTTTGGGTGAAGTGAGACCAAATCCAAAGGTCTACCCAACCTAAAATCAATATTTCAAAGTTGCTAGCGCAGTCAGAATTAGCATCTGATATCATTTTACTAAAATTTTCACTTGATGGCCATTTGGAACCAATGAAGACTTCTAAACTGGGAAATGGTTCTAAAAATCGAACAAACTATTCGGTTACCAAACTATTAGTCCCAGCAAGTCATAAATGACTTTGGGAAACTATGAAAAAGCTCTAATAGTGAAAATAAGTGAAATCACGAGAAATGACCCAAAGGGTCATTACAATATCCACTACTAAGAAACTTTCATCTTTGAAAGTTAAAGATGGAGAAAATACCTGAAGTCTCGAATAGGTAAGGATACTGGGCCCGTATATCGCTATGAATCTCCCAAGTGGCCTCCTCTACTGGGCGATGCTTCCACTGAACCTTAACTAGAGAAATCTCAAAAGTACATAGCTACCTCACATAACTAGGCAAAATAAGCACGGGTTCCTCCACAAAGGTCTACTGCTCATCTAACAGGACTAAGTCCTACCTATGTACATGAGATTAATCAGGAATATACTTCCGTAACATAGATACTTGGAAAATCAGCTAAATAGCAGCAAAATCTAAAGGCAAGGCTAAGTTATAGGACACTTCACCAACTGCGTGGAGAATCTCAAAAGGACTAATTTATCGAGGGCTGAGCTTACCCTTTATTTTGAACCTCATCACACCTCTCATGGGCAAAATATAAAGGAACATACGATCACCAACTTTGAATCTCAAGACATGGATTCTACGATTAGCATAGGCCTTCTGCCTACTCTGGGATGCTCTCAGCCTATCCTGAATCATCCTGACTCTATCTAATGAGTCCTAAAGCAAATCCTAACCTCGAGGTCTAGAACCATCCTATCAGAGAATAACATCTCCTGCCATACAAAGCCTCATAAGGAACCATCTCAACACTCGAATGATAGTTATTGCTGTATGCGAACTCTACCAATGCTAAGTGTTGATCCCACTGTCCTCTAAAATCCATAACACAGGCTTAGCACATATCCTCAAACACCTAAATTGTCTGCTCAGATTGACCATCTATCTGTAGATGAAAAGCTGCACTTAAATCCACTCGAGTACCCAACTCCTCCTGGAACACTCTCTAAAATTACAAAGTAAATACAGAACTATGGTCTGATATGATAAAAATGGGCACTACATGCAAATGAACTATCTCCCGTACATAAATTTGGGCTAATCTCTAAGCATTGAAGGTCATCTAAATAGGAATGAAATATGTCGACTTGGTCAAATGATCCACAATAACCCAAATACAGTCAAGATCATTGAAAGTAGAGGCAAAACACTAATGAAGTCTATAGTAATCCATTCCCATTTCCACTTAGGAATAAGCAACCTCTAAGTTAATCTTCCTGGATGTTGATGCTCAACCTTAACCTATTGAAAACATAGGCAACGAGCCACAAAGTCTGCCATATTTGCCTTTATACCACCTACCAAATAATGCTACCTCAAATATCAATACATATTAGCCGTACCGGGATAAATAGAATATCTAAAGCTGCGAGCCTCATGAAGAATCAACTGAAACAACTCCTCAAGACGGGGACTACAAATGCAACCCTAAAAATCTAAATACCCTTAGAGTCAGTGGTGTGCCTCCCATACTCACCACTCACCACCTAATCAAAGAGGAAGCACAAATTGCTATCTTCATATTGATAATCATAAACATACTTAAATAGGGAGGACCTCACCTCCACACAAGACAAAATCCTTGTAGGATTCAAAATATCAAGGCGCACCATCAAATTGGCTAAAGACTGAATGTCCCATGCCATAGGCCTCATTACCTTGCAACTCAAGGCATTAGATACCATATTTTTCTTACTTGGATGATACAACATGGAAATATCATAGTCCTTTAGCAACTCCATCCATCTAAGTTGGTGAGCATTAAGCTCTCGCTGGGTCATAAGATGCTAAAGGCTATGGTGATCAGTGATAATCTCACAATTCACTCCATACAAATAATGCTTCCAAATCTTGAGCGCAAAAACTATTGCCGCCAACTTTAAATCATGAGTAGGGTAATTGCGCTCATGCACTTTAAGATGTATAGAAGTATAAACAATGATTCGACCTTACTGCATCAAAATACAACTAAGACCAACACCCAAAGCATCCCAAAATATGGTGAATACCTTACCTTTAACAGGAAGAGCTAACACTGGAGCTGAAGTAAGACAATTCTTGAGCTATCCAAAGCTCAACTCACACTCCTCATACCATTGAAAAGAACTTCCTTCAGAGTCAACCTAGTCAGAGGGGCTAAAATAGTAGCAAAACTCTCAACAAAGCACTTGTAATACCAAGACTAGCCAATGAAACTGTGAACCTCTATCGAAGATGTAGGCCTAGCCCAATCACAAATTGCCAAAATCTTAGGTCCACCATAATATTGATTTTAGATACCATATGACCAAGGAATGGAACTGACTCAAGATAAATCTCACACTTAGAAAACTTGACAAAAGTGAATAATCTCACAAAGTCTGGAGCACGATCCTCAAATATTGCACATACTCCTCAGTACTCCTCGAATACACAAGAATATCATCAATGAACACAATAATGAAGAAGTCTAGATATGGTCTGAACACATTGTTCATCAAATCCATGAAAGCGGATTGGGCATTATTCAACTCGAAAGACATCACCAAAAACTCATAATGACCATAATGGGTCCTAAAAGCTGTCTTAAGATATCCTCGGCCCAAATCCTCTGCTGATGATAATCGGACCTCAAATCAATCTTAGAAAACACAACTGCACCCTAATATTGGTCTAACAAACCATTGATGCATGGCATAGGATAACGATTCTTTATCGTCACCTTATTAAGCTACCTATAATCGGTACACATATGCATGAAGCCATTTTCTTCTTCACAAAAAATATCGTAGCTCCCTACAAGGACACACTAGGTATAATGCAACCCTTACCAAAAAGATCCTGAGCTAAGAATTTAGCTCTTTAAGATCAATAGGAGCCATCCGATAAGGTGCCATAGAAATAGGTCGGGTTCTAGGATCAAGGTCAATAACAAACTCAATCTCACGGTCAGGGGGAATACCAAGCAGGTTGGTAGGAAATACATTAGGAAACTCACAAATAAAAGGAATAGAGCCAAGCGAGAATCTCTCTACACGAGTATCATAAATATAAGTGAGATATTCACAGCCTCTCGACATAAGTCTCCTAGCACAAATATAAAAAATAATCCTTATTGGCTCGTGGCTAATAACTCCTTACCAAACAACTAGGAGAATGCCGGGCATGGATAAGGTAATGGTCTTGGCAAAATAATCCATGATTGCATGATAGCGGGATAACTAGTCCATAACCAGAATCATATCAAAATCCAAAATATCCAGAATAATTAGATCAACATAAGTATCAACATCACTAACTGTCAAAACACATGATCTGATTACTCAATCCACTACCAAAGAATTACCTATAGGAGTAGATACACACAATGACATATATAACAAGTCACTAGTCAAGCCTAACCATGGTGCATAATAAGCAGATATATAAGAATAAGTGAATTCAAGATCAAATAAAGTAAGAGCTGACTTGCGATACACTAAAACTATACCTATAACTAAACATCCAAAGTCTTAGCCTATAATACCCCAAATTCCTAGAGCTTAACTTAGCTATAAGTACGTGAGTTATCCTATATAAAATTTATGAAATACTTAGTATTTTTAAGTTTAGCACCTACCAATGCATAGGAAATTCAGTCAGCTTTTCAACGATATAAAATTCACCCATATCCAATACCCGAGCAAAATGTTAGGGCAGTTTATATAAAAGCAGTGGCTCACCATGGTTAGGCCACATCACGGTGAGTATCGCGACGATCACTCCATCGTATCGCGCTAAAGGCTATTTTGGAATTTGTTAATTCCCAGATGGTCACCATGATTGCACCACATCATAGTGAACCCCAAAAAAATAATTGTCATGATCCAGAGAGTCACCGCGATTGCACCGCATCGCGGTGGATATAGCGATGACATATTCACCGCATTGTGGTGAAGCCTTAATCGACAATCCAACTGTGGGATTTTAAATCCCAAGGTAAACTTATACTTTTTCCATGACCTAAATCAACCTTAAACAGGAAATTAATCCCTAAATGACCAAAATATATCATTATTCACTCAATTTTCCCCAAACTACATCATTCTCTCTCAAAAGCAATAAGCCCTAGTTCTAAAATTCAAGAACAAAGCTCAAGAATTTCTCCAAGAACCTTTAAGAATTAATATTCCAAGGTATGTTATGTGTTCATCTATGGGCCCCTTCCACCCATAGAGTCCACGAATCCATTTTTAAACTGCAAGATTGTTGAGTTATGAACTTCCGTGCTTGAATTAAATTAAATTGAATTCATGTTCATGTTATTGTTGGGTTTTTGTCCATAATTAAATTACAAGCTTTCATGAAATTAATCATTATATGTGTTGAATTACATGATCCTCTTGATGAGCCCTTCAATTTATCAGTTGATTGATGTAGCTATAATAACTATGTGTGTTGATTGTTGTATAACCTAAGAATGCTCCTCATGTGTTTGATAAAATAACTACGTAAATGAATCAGTGCCATTATAACCTGATAGCATGTGGTCCCCCTTCATGAATAAGTAGATGCCTTAGAAGTGTTTGATAAAAAGTCTCTATGGATGAATTATGAACTAGTGAACAATGTCATGTTATTCAAGATTATGCTATACTTTACTTTCCATGCTATCGAGTCTTGGGGGTATTTAATACCCGATAGTTTAGCTGTGTGCCTAGAGCCCGTGTCAGTTACAGAACCTCTGTCATGTCACGATCAGTAGTACTCTCAGTCAGTTAGAGAACTCAGTAGAACTCAGTCAATTTACCAAACTCAGGAAAACTCAGTAAGCTCAGTATCAGTTCAGTATACTCAGTTCAGTGTCTTTCAGTTGGGAGTAGGATTTAGCATTGAGTGAACCCAATGATGTGGTCTCACCTGCCAATAGAGGGTGTGATTCTTAGAAGCAATCCTTGCATTCTATAACTACATATCCATAAGACATAATACCTGCCAGTTGATGGTTGATGAGGTGTTTTAACAAGCTGGTTGAGGGTTCCACCATTCTCATTAGAGTACCTGCCAGATGAGGGTAACTCTTAGCTGTCCTTACCCATGGCATGGAATTGACACCCTTCCAATTGAAGTTACAGATTGGAACCCAACTCGGTTATCTTATCTTATTTGGGGTATATTCGTTAGATGATTACCTCCCACAGTTTTAGTCTCAGTCTTCAGAATAGAACTCAGTTCAGTTCTACAGAATCAAGACTGTTAGATATAATCAACTAGTATCAGTAAATCAGTTATCAGTAACTAGATATCAGTTACTCAGTATTAAAATTCAGGAATTAGCTTCAGACAATCTTAGTCACAGTATTTATTTATATGCATATTAGTGCACACTCAGTATTTACAGTAGTATCAGTTATCTATATACTTTTAAATTCAGTTACTCTATATCATGTAGTCAGTTATTGTTCATATATATGAACCCTTGCATTCGGCCTTATCCCATATAGCATACCAGTACATTTCGCATACTGACGCATACTATTTCTTGCGCTATGATATTTCATATCATAAATTCAAATGTTCAGGTTCTCGACCGTGCATAGGTAGATTCAGATTTATCCAGAAGCAGTAGATTAGAAATGAGTCCTCATCATTCGAGGATATTCTTTTATTTTAGCTTTTCATTGCTTCCAGTATTTTAGTATGTGGGGTTAGTTGGGGGCTTATCCCATTAACTCCACTTCTAGACAGCTCAGTTAGAGGCTTTTTAGACTAGTTTTCAGACAGTGTTTAGTTTTACAAATTGTTATTTCAGTTGTTACACTTTATCAGTATTTATAAATTTTGAACCTTATAGTATTTTAGCCTATTATTCTGTATTTATTTTGGTATATTATTCAATGCTCACAGCAGATATCAGTCATGGGTTGGCTTGTGGTCCTTTGGGGTCAT
Organism: Capsicum annuum; assembly: GCF_002878395.1. Lineage (NCBI taxonomy): Eukaryota > Viridiplantae > Streptophyta > Magnoliopsida > Solanales > Solanaceae > Capsicum > Capsicum annuum. Next base: position 127,523,011 of record NC_061119.1, on the reverse strand, counting down.
AAGCACCGTATAGCATCTGGGGTATAGACTCAGGGCATTACACTGCCTCGAGTCTAGCTTGTACTATATGTAACTGACCAAGACCGCCACTTGGATGGGCACCTGACCGACTAATATCCATCCTACCTGATTACCACCTTGAGCACCCTTGTAACCACCTCAGCAACCTTGCGAACTATCTCTACTTGATGGATAAACTACTCTACTAGGGGAACCACCTGGTATAAAATAACCATTGCCCCACGACTAGGACAATCTTGCAAAAATAACCAGGAAAACCACAAGTAAAACAAGAATCATGAGCAAAATTGAAACTCATAGATCTGGTTAAACCAGAGTAACCACCACATCTAGCATGGCCTGTAGACAAATCTCCTAAAGACAGATCACTGCCCTTACTAGGGCGACTGATAGTACCTAATTGACCTTTATAATTATCTAAAGAGCTGCCTGAACTAGTCGAATAGTGTGAATTTGAGGTTAAAAAAATAGACGTAAAGGATACCTAGCATGAGAACTACCACTTCTAAATCGAGAACTTCTACAGCTCCCGCTAAATCTACCATGGTACTTGGGCCTCTTATCATGACCCTTATGGTGCATGTACTCTATCACTCTAGCTTGATCTGAAGCCTAAACAAAAGTCCTACTCGTATCTACCAGACCTAGAGTAGTCATCCTAATAGGGAATCTCAATCCTCTCATAAGCAACAAACTCTCTCGTACTCAGTATCGAGAATAGAAGTTGCATGCTTGGCCAACTCAAGAAAATGGGCCTCATACTCAGCAATTGTCATAGAACCCTACTTTAATATGGTGTATTAATCCCTCAGTTGATCTCTACGGCTGCATAACATATACTTCTCTAAGAATATCTCAGAGAATTGAGTCCATGGCAAGAGAGAAGATTCAACTGGTGTAGAATTCATAAAACCTCTTAACCAATGTCGAGAAGACAAATCTAACTGGAATCTGGTGTAATCCATACCATGAGTCTCAATAAGGCCTAAACCACAAATCCTATCCTCACAAATAATAAGAAACTCAAATGCATCCTCTCCATGAGTACCAGAAAACCTAAGCGAAGCCAACCTTAGAAATTCACCCAACATCTTCTGCTCCTCATAGGTTCGAATGCTCAAGTTCCTGATCGCCCGTAGATAGATTTAGATTCAGCCAACAATAGTATATTAGCAATGAGTCCTCATTATTCAAGGATATTCTTTTATTTTAGATTTTAGTAGTTTCAGTATTTCAGTATGTGGGGTTAGTTGGGGTCTTATCCTATCAACTCTACTTTCAGACAGCTCATTTAGAGTCTTTTTAGACTAGTTTTCAGATAGTGTTTAGTTGTACAAATTATTATTTCAGTTGATAAACTTTATCAGTATTTACAAATTTTGAACCTTACGGTATTTCAACCTATTATTCTGTATTTATTTCAATATATTATTTAGTGCTTACAACAAATATTAGTCATGGGTTAGATTGTGGTCCTTCGGAGTCGTAAGCATCGTGTAGCGTCTGGGGTATAGACTCAGGGCATTAAAAACTTGGTATTAGAGCTTCAACAGTGTCCTAGAAAGTCTGAAAGCTGCATCACGTAGAGTCTTGTGCATGGGTGTGTAGTGCGCCACACTTATGGACATAAGTCTATGAAATGTTTAAGGAATAGTTACCCTTCTTTCAGTATTCATATCGTGCGAGTGAGAATGAGCTCAAGTTAAACTCGTAATCTAATTTATTTCTCCCTTCCATTTATAGAATATGCCTCCTAAAAGGACTAACAGAAGAAGAACTGGAAATCAGTCAGAACTCTAGCCCGTTCAGGTAGATCCCCTGGATGAACATGTTTCCTATACAGAATTTAGATCTGTATTCACTACTCTAGCCAATTTAGTCGCAGCTTAGAATGAATAGCCAACTTCTATTTTGGCCAACCCACTGGCCAATATTGATGCAGCCAGGATTAAGGACTTCACCCGAATGAATCCTCCCCTATTCTCAGGATCTATGTCAGAAGAGAATCCACAGGATTTCCTCGATCAGGTTCAAAAAGTCACAGATATCATGAGAGTGACTTTTAGTGAGAGTGCTGAGTTAGCTGCCTATCATCTACAAGACGTAGCTAATATGTGGTTTAAGTAGTGAAAGATAGACAGAGGCACAGCTATAGAGCCCATAGAGTGGCAAGAGTTTCATACTGCTTACCTAGATAGATTCTTTCCTTTAGAGCTGAGGGAGGCTAAAATATTAGAGTTCATCAACCTCAGATAAGGTAGTATGAGCGTGAAGGAGTATTCCCTCAAGTTTACTCAGTTAGCCAGGTATGCTCCTCATGTAGTGGCAGACAGTAGATCCAAAATGAGAAAGTTCATATCTGGAGTGTCAGATAGTGTGGTTAAAGAGTGTACAACAATAATTTGATTAAGGAGATGGGTATATCTAGGCTTATGGTCCATGCCCAGCAGATAGAAGATGCTAAGAATAGAGAGAGAGAGGCATAATAAGAGAGCTAGAACAGGTAGTTTTAATTTCAATTAGCCTAAGTTCGAGGGCGGTAACCATTCCTAGTTTTTTCCAAAGTCTTTAGTTCTAGCTCCGTCCTTATCCAGTGCTCTAGTCCCTAAGTTCAGAAATGGTAGCAAACATAGGGCGCCAGGCTCTAAGTCTTAGGGTAGTGTCAGTAGTACTTGAACAAATCCTCTTTGTCAGACTTGTGGCAAGAACCATCAGGGTGTTTGTAGAGTTAACAGTGATGTTTGTTTTATATATGGCAAGCTAGGCCACAGAGTCAGAGATTATCCTTAGTCAGGTTCTCAGGGTTAGTATAATTGTTCTTCAGCTCAATCAGGTCACCCGAATCAACAGGGTGCCACTTCCAGTGCCACCAGTGGGCAACACCCAAATAGTCTTTATGCACTTCAGTCTTGAAAAAATTAAGAAAATTCTCCTGATGTGGTCATTGGTACATATTTATGCCTTGTTAGATCCAGGAGCTTTTTTGTCTTTTGTAACCCCCGAAATAATAGTCGACTTCAAAGTCAAATTAGAAATCTTAACAGAACCATTCTCAGTTTCTACCCCAGTAGGCTAGTCTATCATAGCCCGATGGGTATACAGGAACTGTCTGGTTATGATATCTCAAAAAGTCACTTCAGTAGACTTAATAGAATTAGAGATGATAGATTATGATGTTATTCATAACATGGATTGGTTCCATTCATGTTATGCCTCAGTTGACTGTAGAAATAAAATCGTTCATTTTTAGTTTCCAAATGAACCAGTTCTTGAATGGAGGGGTAGTACTACAGTGCTTAAGGGTCAGTTGGTTTTACACCTTGGAGCCAGAAAAATAATATTAAAGGGATGTGTCTATCATATTTTATGAGTCAAGGAATGTAGTTCAGAAACTCCCAGTCTTGAGTCAGTTCCAGTAGTAATTGAATTTTCAGATGTGTTTCCTGAAGATCTTCCTGGAGTTCCTCCGATTAGGGAAATAGACTTCGAAATAGACCTTCTTCCAGATACTCAGCTTATATCAATTTCTCCATACAAAATGGCATCATAAGAACTCAAAGAGTTAAAAGAGCAATTAAAGGATCTTCTAGACAAAGGGTTCATCAGACCCAGCATTTCCCCATGGGTGCACTAGTCTTATTGCTGCATTAGAAAGATGATTCTCTCAGAATGTATTTAGACTATCGTCAGTTGAATAAAGTTACAGTTAAGAACAATGACCTACTTCCTAGAATCGATGACTTATTTAACCAAATTTAGGGTGCTAGTTACTTTTCTAAGATAGACCTTAGATTTGGCTATCATCAGCCCAGAGTCAGAGAATGTGACATTCCAAAAATAGCTTTTCGAACCTGGTATGGTCACTTTGAGTTTCTAGTCATGTCTTTTGGTCTTACCAATGCTCCAACAGCCTTCATGGACTTGATGAACTGAGTGTTAATGAATTACCTGGGCATGTTCATTATAGTCTTCATCGATGACATTCTGGTCTATTCCTGTAGTAAGAATGGTCACACAAACTATCTTATAATCATACTTCAGACTCTCAGAACTGATCAGTTATTCACAAAATTTAGTAAGTGAGAATTTTGGCTAAGGTCAGTAGTGTTCCTTGGTTATATTATTTCTGGTGATGGCATTAGAGTTGATCCTCAAAAGACCAAAGCAGTGAGAAACTAGCCTAGACCTATTTCTCTATTAGATATCAGGAGTTTCTTGGGTTTAGATGACTATTACCATTGATTTATTGAAGGGTTTTCATCCATTGCATCCCCTATGTCCAGATTAACTCAGAAGAAAGTCAAGTTTTAGTGGTCAGATTGCTGCGAGAAGAGTTTTCAGGAGTTGAAGACTCAATTTACTTTAGCCCTAGTTTTGACTCTACCAGATAGTTCAAATGGGTTTCTTGTGTACTGTGATGAATCCAGAGTAGGTTTTGATTATGTCCTTATACAGAGAGGTAAGTTCATAGCCTACGCCTCTAGACAGCTTAAACCCCATGAGAAGAATTACCCTACCCATGATCTTGAGTTAGCAGCTGTAGTGTTCACCTTAAGGATTTGGAGGCGCTATTTGTATGGGGTACGTATTGATGTGTTCACAGATCATAAGATCCTATAGTATGTCTTTTCTCAGAAATATTTGAATTTACATCAGACAAGGTGGTTAGAGTTATTAAAAGATTATGACATGAGTGTTCTGTATCATCCAAGCAAAGCCAATATAGTGGATGATGCTCTCAGTAGACTGTCTATGGGTAGTGTTGCTCATGTTGAGGATGGTAAGAATAAGTTAGCTCAGGAAGTTCATCAGCTTACCTGAGTAGGTATCCGCTCAGTCGATTCAGCAAAAGGTAGTGTGTGGGTTCAGAGTAGTTCCGAATACTATCTAGTTTCCAAGGTAAAGTAAAAATAGGATAGAGATCCCAGTCTAGTGAAGTTGAAAGAGTCAGTCAGCGATTAAAAAGTAGAGGTTTTCTCCCCAGGGAGAGATGGTGTGTTACATTTCCAAAGTCATTTATGTGTGCCAAGTGTAGATGACTTGAGGCAACAAATTCTTGTAGAAGCAGATGGTGCACATTACTCGATTCATCCAGGGGCCACTAAGATGTACCATGATTTGTGGGAGATCTATTAGTGGAGTGGGATAAAGAGGGATATTGCAGAGTTTGTAGCTAAGTGCTCTACATGTCAGCAAGTTAACATTGAGAACCAAAATCCTAGTAGGTCGATGCAGGAGTTCAGTATTCCCACATGGAAATAGGATGAAGTGAACATAAACTTTGTGATGGGTTTGCCTCATACTCATCATCAGCATGATTCCAAATGGTTTATCGTATATAGGATGACCAAATCAGTTTATTTCTTGGTGGTTCATACCTCCTATTTAATCGAGGACTATGCCAAACTCTATATCAGAGAGTTGTTCAGAATGCATAGAGTCCCAGTATATATCATCTCAGATAGAGGTACCCAGTTTACCTCTTATTTATGGAAAGCATTCCAAAAGGGTCTCCGTACCCAAGTTCATCTCAGTATAGCCTTTCACCCTTAGACAGATGGTCAAGCAAAAAAGACCATTCAGACTCTAGAAGATATGCTGAGAACATGCGTTGTTGATTTTAAGGGTAGTTGGGATGACCACCTACCTTTGATCGAATTCACATATAATAACAATTGTCATTCCAGTATTCAGATGGCTCTATTTGAAGCCCTGTATAGTAGGAGATGTAGATCTATAATCGTTTGGTTCAAGGTACGTGAGGCTGCAGTTGTAGGGCCTGACTTAGTATTCGATGCCTTAAAGAAGGTTCAGTAAATCAGAGAAGGACTTAGGGCAGCTCAGAGCTGGCAGAAATCCTATGCAGATGTGAGGAGAAAGGATATTGAGTTTGAGATCGGTGATTTTATGTACTTGAAAAGCTCTACCATGAAAGAAGTAAAGAGGTTCAGCAAGAAGGGAAAGCTCAGTCCCCGATATGTCAATCCTTATAGAGTTCTCAGCCATTTTGAAAAGGTAGCTTATGAGCTCGAGTTGCCTTCAGATTTAGCTTCAGTACATCCAGTATTCCACGTCTCCTTGCTAAAGAAATATATTGGTGACCCAGCAGTCATAGTTCCTTTAGAGGATGTAAATATTCAGAATGATCTTTCTTTCGAAGAGGTTCCAGTCCAGATCTTCAATCATCAAATTCACAGACTGAGTAACAAAGAAGTTTCATTAGTCAAAGTTCTTTGGCGGAATCAGTCCATTGAGGGAGCTACTTGGGAGGTAAAAGCAGATATGTGGAACAAGTATCCTCACCTTTTCTCCGTAAACTCAGATTCAGCTTAAGGTAACATCTTCCTTGGCTTTACTTAGTTCCATGTTCAGTTATAATTATAAACTTGGTATTTCTTACCATTGCATATTCAGTCATGCATTCATGAATCAGTTTAGACATGTACTCATGCATCAGATATGCACGTTTAGTACAAAAATTTAGCTTACGAGTAGCTTCAGTCATGTATTCCATACATCAGATATGCATGTTCAGTATAAGAACTCAGTTTGTTAGTAGTCCAGTCACATAGTCATGTCTCGATTATGCATGTTCATGTGTCAGCTCAGTCTATCAGTGTTTCTCAACTTAATCAGTCTCATTCGAGGTAAATGTTCCCAAGGGAGAGATATTGTAATACCCTAAATTCCTAGAGCTTAACTTAGCTCTAAGTACGCGAGTTATCCTATATAAAATTTATGAAATACTCAGTATTTTTCAGTTTAGCACCTGCCAATGCGTAGGAAATTCAGTCAGCTTTCCAATGATATAAAATTCTCCCAAATTTGATACCTGGGCGAAGAGTTAGGGCAATTTATGTAAAAATAGTGGCTCACCACGATTAGGCTGTGTCATGGTGAGTATAGCGATGAGCACTCCATCGCGCCGTACTGAAGGCCATTTCAACATTTGTTAATTTTCAGAGGCTCACCGCGATTGGACCGCATCGTGGTGAACCCCAAAACCTTAAACACAAAATTAATCCCTAAATTACCAAAATATATCATTGTTCACTCAATTTTCCCCAAAGTACATCATTCTCTCTCAAAAGCAAGAAACCCTAGTTTCAAAATTCAAGAACAAGCTCAAGAATTTCTCCAAGAACCTTCAAGAATTAACATTCCAAGGTATGTTAGGTGTTCGTCTATAGGTCCCTTCCACCCATAGAGTTCACGAATCCATTTTTGAACTACAATATTGTTGAGTTATGAACTTCCCCTTGAATTGAATTGAATTCATGTTTATGTTATTGTAGGCTTTTTTTTCATAAGTAAATTACAAGCTTTCTTGAAATTAATCATTATATGTGTTGAATTACATGATCCTCTTAATGAACCCTTCAATTTACAAGTTGATTGATGTAGCTATAATAACTATGTATGTTGATTGTTGAATAACCTAAGCATTCTCCCCATGTGTTTGATAAAATGCCTATGTGAATGAATCAGTGCCATTATAACCTGATAGCGTGTGTTCCCCCTTAATGAATAAGTAGATGCCTTACAAGTGTTTGATAGAAAGTCTCAATGGATGAATTATGAACAAGTGAACAATGTCATGCTATTCAAGATGATGTTATGCTTTACTTTTCATGCTATCGAGTCTTGGGGGTATTTAATACCCAATAATTTAGCTGTGTACCTAGAGCCCGTGTCAGTTACAGAACCTCAGTCATGTCACAATCAGTAGTAATCTCAGTCAATTAGAGAACTCAGTAGAACTCAGTCAGTTTACCAAACTCAGGAAAACTCAGTAAGCTCAGTATCAGTTTAGTCCAGTTCAGTATACTTAGTTCAGTGTCTTTCAGTTGGGAGTAGGATTTAGCATCGAGTGAACCCAAGGATGGGGGCTCACCTGCCAATAGAGGGTGTGATCCTTAGAAGCAATCCTTGCATTCCAGAACTACGTAGCCAGCGTAGGTTGAGACATCAAACCTGCCAGTTGAGAGTTGATAAGGTGTTTTAACCTGCCAGTTGAGGTTTTCACTGTTCTCATTAGAGTACCTACCAAACGAGGGTAACTCTTAGCTTGTCCTTACCCGTGGCATGGTATTAACACCCTTCCAATTGTGGTTACAGATTGGACCCCAACTCGGTTATCTTATATTATTTAGGGCATGTCGGTTAGATAATTACCTCCTACAGTTTTAGTCTTAGTCTTTAAAATAGAACTCAGTTCAGTTCTACAGAATCAGGACTGTCAGATATAGTCAAACAGTATCAATAAATCAGTTATCAGTAACTTTAGCTATCAGTTACTCAGTATTAAAATTCAGGACTTAGCTTTAGACAAGCTTAGTCACTATATTTATTTATATGCACATTAGTGTGCACTCAGTATTTATAATAGTATCATTTATCCATGTACTCTTATGTTCAGTTACTCTATATCATGAAGTCAGTTATTATTCATGTATATGAACCCTTGCATTCATCTTTACCCTATCTAGCATACTAGTACATTCCACGTACTAACGCATACTCTTTCTTGTGCTATGATGTTTCATATCATAGGTTCGGATGCTCAAGTTCACGACCACACATAGATAGATTCAAATTTAGCTAGCAATAGTAGATTAGCAGTGAGTCCTCATCATTCGAGGATATGCTTTTATTTTAGATTTTTAGTACTTCCAGTATTTCAGTATGTGGGGTTAGTTGGGGGCTTGTCCTATCAACTCCACTTTCAGACAACTCAGTTAGAGGTTTTTCAGACTAGTTTTCAGACAGTGTTCAGTTTTATAAAATGTTATTTCAGTTGAACACTTTATTAGTATTTACAGATTTTGAACCTTATGGCATTTCAGCCTATTATTCCACATTTATTTTAGTTTATTATTCAGTTCTCACAACAGATATCAGTCATGGGTTAGCTTGTGGTCCTTCAGGGTCGTAAGCACCGTGTAGTGTCCGGGGTACAGACTTGGGGCATTACACAGCCTTGGGTCTAGTATGTACTGCGTGGTAGCTGACCACACTCGCCACCTGGCTGGGCACCTGACCGACCAACTGTCTTTTCTGCCTGAGTACCACCTTGAGCACCCTGGTAACCACCTTTGCAACCTCTAAAACCACCTCTACTTGAGGGATAAACTATGAATCAAGAAATTCTACAACTTCCACTAAATCTACCATAGTACTTGGGCCTCTTATCACGAACCTCATGGTGCATGTCCTCTATCACTCTAGCATTATCTGAGACCTCAACAAAAGTCCTACCTGTAGCCACTAGACGTAGAGTAGCCATCCTAATAGGGAGTCTCAATCCTCTCATAAAGTAACGAACTCTCTCGTACTCAGTATCGAGAATAGAAGTCGCGTGCCTGGATAACTCAAGAAATTGGGCCTCATACTTAGCGATTGTTATAAAACCCTACTCCAATATGGTGAAATGATCACTCAGTTGATCTCTAAGTCTGCCCAGCGTATACTTCTCCAAGAACATCTCAGAGAATTGAGTCCATGACAAGGGAGAAGATTCGACTGGCGTAGAACTCATAAAACTTCTCCACCAATGTCAAGAAGATAAATCTAACTGGAATCTGGTGTAATCCACACCATGAGTCTCAACAAGGACTAAACTACAAAGCCTATCCTCACAAGCAGTAAGAAACTTAAATGCATCCTCTCCACGAGCACAAAAAAACCTAGGTGGAGCCAACCCTAGAAATCTCCCCAGCATCTTCTGCTCCTCAGCAGACATAGCAGGTTGGGTCTCAACTAGCTATGCAGTCATTGGTTAAACAAGTACCGGCATAGGAGGAACCTCAACCCTAAGAGCTGAAACTACAGGCTGCACTCTTGCCGAGTAGTCTGCTTACCATTAACAATACCCCATAGCTGAACCAAGGCATCTCTAACCAATGAAGAGGGAATATAACCTGGTAGAGTCTGGGCTGGTCCCTGGTCCACCGTTAGTTATGGCATAGGAATCTTTCGCTAAGGTGCAGGAATGGGGTTTTGGAGAGGCCCATCTAGATCCATAACTGGGGACATATCAGGAGTTTATCGTCGAATAGGAGTAGGATCCCTGGGCTCAATCTGGGGACCCTTTTCACGCATTGCTGTAGCACGTGTTCTGGGCATCTATGAAAGAGTAAAGTCAAGAAAATATCCTACAAACTAACTCAGACTCATAACACGATATCAGTGAAATAAGTGAAGGACTCTTATGAATGTCCCATAGCCTCCCAAAGATAGAAAACAAATGTCAACATTCTGATCTACAGGACTCTATTAGATGCTCTTATACTGACAATACCAGTGAAACCTAGGCTATTATACCAATTTGTCACGACTCGATTCATGAGTCATGACGGCAACTACTTAAACCCACCGGTAGGTAAGCCAATACTGTAAATCGGAGCTAGGGAAATGGGTTAATTCGGTAGAAACACCCAACATGGGCCAACATAGACGAACATAATATAACCAACAGTGTTCCACTAAAATAAGACAATAAAACCACCAAACCCATGACCTAGTAATATGAGTATAAGAGCATCTAAGTTTGATTATAGGAAATACAACTCATAAGTCTAAAATAGTCAATACATTCATCTTGAATACAAAAGACTGAATAAGTATAGAGGTAAATGGGCAACTCAAAACTCCAAGAGCCTACCCTATCTCTGAAAAAGAAACACTGCACGATTTTAACTCAATGGTGGCAACTAGTACTCAAGTCTGCTCCAAAAAGGTACGAAAGTGTAGTATGAGTACCATAATAATGGGTACTCAGCAGGCATCATCGGTCGATTGAGCTAAATTATGATATAAAAATGATATATAGCAAGAAAATATCTCTAAGTCAAGGTATAAAATCAAACCTGAATTATCTTCATCATCACTGTATAAAATAAATGATCAACTAGAACAATAGTACGACATCTCATATCAATACATGCCAATATTGCCACATATAATGGATAATCGATCTAGAAGCATAAAGCGATACTAACACAATTACTACCGCATAAATACCAAGCTAATGCACATACATCAATTAGAGCATAAATAAAAGAACTTACCACAACGTCCCATACAACCAGGGAGTACACCTAAAAGAACATGAAGTAAAGAACCCATCACAGTGTCTCATACAACCAGAGAGTGCATCAAAGATCAATTCACCAACATGTATAGACATATAAAAAACATCTCATTATCCATGGTTTCCCATATTTCACACCAACGGTCATTTGCCAACATTCATAATCCTCAACAATTACGCAATTGAATAACATTTACCAAAGTACTCATAACCATAATCATATCACTATTTAGGAATCTAAATCATTGATATACTCAATCTACACACTACTTGTTAACTAATCAATACTCATTGTTAACTACTAATTTACTAGTCATCAAAGGACCTTTAGATATTAGCCTAACCAATTTTCACAGAATTTTTATTCACGGGATAGTAACTAACCATTATTCATTAAATAACCAATGTTTACCATCTAGTCAAGATTTACCACTAGACCATAGATGCATCTAAACAATACCCATTTCTAATCATCGAATTAGCACTAATCACCACCTAATAAAGGACATTCATTATCATTATACACTTATATATCTACCATTAACCTTTTTTAGTACCTAGCATTATTATTATACAAATCCTTACTTAATGGATAATTGATATCATAACGAGGTCATCAATATCATTAATCACATCATCCATGCTAATCTATCAACGTCATTAGCCATGTAACAACCACAACTGCTAGTTACAACATTTCAACCAAACGAGGTTCCCTAACTAGAATTCTAGACTTAAAGCAATCAAGTAAGATAGTCACTTAGTAGTCAACTTATCACCATAAAACTCATTTAAATAAGCAATATACCTTAATCAATTCATTTATACAATACTATCTAAACTCACTAAGTGAGTCCTCAATTACCACACAGTATCCCATTACCAACTTATCATAATTCATTATTCGGCATACACTACTTCTACTTACTATCCAACTCTAGCAATACCTACACCGCTTAACAAATAATTAGTATCAAATAAGCATAACTGGCATCCCAAGAATAATGCCATACATTTAAAGCACATACAGAAGTAATCATATAATAGCATCATCACATATAAACATATATATACATGCTTATCATACATAGTGTCATTATATCCTCTGAACTTATCGAGCATCATCATAACATCAATATATCCTCTGAAATCACTTGGCATCATCATATCATTAATATAAACCCCGAGCTTACCGGGTATTATCATAACATTAATATATCCTTCAAAATCATCAAGAATCATCATATGATTAATATATTCTCCAGACATACCGAGCATCATCATAACATCAATATATCCTCCAAAATCACTGAGCATCATAATATCATTAATATATCCTCCAGACTTTCCAAGCATCATCATAACATCAATATATCCTCTGAAATTATAGGGCATCATCATAATATTAATATATCCTCCAAACTTACTGGGCATTATCATAACATCAATATATCCTCCAGACTCAGCGGTCATCATCATAACATCAATATACATATAATTCAATCCAATTAATAATAAATACAAGGCCACGAGGGATACGGTGAAAGAGAAGTAAGGAAAGACTTGCTATTTTACTACATCATTCATTATCAGAACAATATATTACAAGGAGCATGAACAAGTATGTTCATATGATATGAACACTCAATATTTTACTGGGTTAAACATAATCATTAGTATTTTCAATACAAGCGATAGTTATACGTTCTCGAGCCTCTCTTTATTAGCATGATTCATACTATTAGTACAAGATAAATTTTAGCATCACATTAGTTTAGTTACCATACATGAGTAATAACATAATCCAAGGCTCACATGGTAATTTAGTCAATGAAGTAGGTGATAGCATAGTCATATGTTCAATCTATAAGACAATTCATTACTATTAAAGCATTACCAATAATCTTACAACCAATTATGTGAATCATTTCTAATACCAACATCATGAATAAACCATTTACCGGGGTTTGCCTTCAAATTACCAAAGGTATATTCTAAGCATTTAACAAGTATCTAGGTCGCTAATGAAACCCCATAGTTCAAACTTAAGGCAGGTCAAGTTTCATTTCTAAAAACCTAAATTCCTCTTCAAGTCTGACTTCTACCCGGGACTAATCAAAGCCATCTAAGTTTGGTCTTAGAGGTTTTTCATTCCACACTAATTCTTTGGTACAATTCTTCCTCAAGTAATAGTCTTAATTTGTTCAAAGCTACTAGGATGTTCCCACAACTATGCACAACTAAGGTTAAGTTACTATTCAATATGAATGACAAGGTCACTCCCATCTAACTAGAGCAAATAGAGCATTGTAATGCTATTTATGAGATAAAAAGTCCAACTAACTAAGGTTCTAGGCAATAAATCAAGTACCACACTTTACGAGTTCAATAGCCTAAGTGATTCAACTAAACCCAACATTACCATCCATTATTTAACACTTAAAACACCACCCAATCTTATCAAGATATCAAAGTCATTATAATAAAGCTCAATCTAACAATAAGTAAGAATAACCTACATTAAATCTAAATATAGCTCACGAACCAACAACCTTTTCTTTCCCTTTCCTCGAAGCTTTTTCAATGAGCCAAGCTATCAAAAATACAATCTACACATTATTATGAGAATATCAATACCTATATTGCACTATTGTTCTTTGGGTCTAAAACTCACCAAGTGGGTCCCACTTATGGAAAATGAGTTTCTGAGACCAACCTAATGTTCAAATACCATTAGAAAGTTATATCCCTCAAGAAATTAGAGCAAATCACTCAATATTTGGGCTAAAATCAAGACTCAAGCTATTTGGGGCTTTGGTTAAATAATCAAGAATTCAAAACTATAAATGAAGGATTCATACCTTAGATTCGATGCTAATTAGGAATATCCAAGTTTTTCAAGCTTGCAATCAATACCCAAGACTCAATTTGGGGACTACATACTCTATTATAGTTTATAGAACACAAGACAATAGAGATATGGCCAAGTCTAGGCCAAAAGAGCATTTAAACAACCCTTCCTAGGCCCTTATATTGAATGATTGTAAACACACAAGGGTCACAATTGCAACATCGTGATCGCGATACAACCTCCACAATCACAATATCCTTGGCTGCACCAGATGGCAGTAGAAACTTGGGATTTCTGCCAAGTTTTGGCCAATACCTCGAGATGCATCTAGAGTCTAATATGAGCAAACAAAATATGCAACCATACTGATTTCGATGTTCCAGACCCAAGTTCCCAATTTATCAACTTTTTGACCAATAGGTCAAAACAAGTTCGGGTGCAACTAGACCTAAACCAAAGGTCTAACCATATTAAAAGTGATATTCTAAAGCTGCTGGCATAGTTAGAATTTGCATCTAATATCATTTTACTAAAGTTTTTGCTCGATGGACATTTGGAACCAACGAAAAGTTCTAAATAAGAAAATAATTCTAAAAACTGAACGAAGCTACTCGGTAACTGAACTATCAGTCCAGCAAGTCATAAATGACTTAGGGAAGCTATGAAAAATCTCTAATTACAAAAATAAGCAGAATCACGAGAAATGACCTGAATGGTCATTATAGACAACTTGGTTGATAATCCATCCCCTAAAAGTTCACTCAATGGTAACTTTTATGCCTTATAATAGGTTATAAATAGTTACTTTTAGGGTTATTTACATTATCTTATTTCTACTAATAAATGTATGAAAACTCCTTTGAGAGTATTTGAGAGCTTGGAAAAGTGAATGTTGATCTTTGATTAGAAATACTGGTTGTAAGGGAGATTAAATCCCCTTTGCGGTCACATAAGAGTTAGGTGCTAGTTGCTAATCTTTAAGGGAGGTTTTAGGGTTTGAAATACACTTCGATTGACCTTTTGATATCTTCTTTGTGTCTATCTTTCTATCATTGTTATCCTATTCTTTTATATTTTATTTTACGCATTTAGATTTGATTCTTGTCGCTTGAATTATATCTTTTGGAATTCGAGATGAGCTTAGCATCATTCCCACAATTTTATTCTTGGGTTTGTTATCTTTAAAATCATAAGAAAAATAGAAAAAGAGTTCCAAAATGTTTTTGTTTTTTTTCAAATTTTGTGTTTTTGATTCTTGTGTCATTTTGAGTTTCTAGTACTAGATTTGTGTTCCCTATACTAATAGAGTCAAAATCTAAAAGTTGAGTTTATTCCAGTGAGATTTGAGCCATCTAGCATTGTTGGAGCTTAAGTTAAAGGAAACTTGAAGTGAGTTCTCAAATTGGAGAGTTATTGGTGAGATATTGAGCTTAAAACATTGGTATTGTGTTTGGGAGGTTGAAGTAAGCTTAGGTTATGAATTTCATCAAATTTTGGGTTCATTTGTATAAGGGTCAACTTTGAATGTTCTAGGTGTTCTTTATGTTCTTCAAATATTATTGAAGAAGAACATTCAAAAAAGGTGCGTTTGATCCAAAAGAGAAGTGAGAGAAAGATGTTGTACTTGTTTATTCCAAAGAATACTCTTATTCTTCCAAAGAAAGAATCAAATTGGCATAAAAAAGGAATGTTCTAAAGGAAGAGAACAAAAGAGAGTACAAAAGGGGGACCATAAAGAATTCAAGTCTATCAAGAGTGTATTGATCCATTGTTGAAGAATCAAAGCCTTGAATAATCTCCAAGGAATCTACCAAGATCATCTAAAGAAGGATAAGACATTTGAGGACCCTCCATACCTTATTTTCAAACATTAAGGACATGGATGCATACTGGTTAACAGTGACGACTTTGTTGATAAGATATCAACTTACTGATTAGTCATCAACCAATTCGTCAGGTAAAAATAACCCCAACCTCTTTTTCTTCCTAAGGTTGATGCCAAGAGTAACAAGCCATCAACTAAGTGACGACTTATCAACCAAATCATTAACTAAGTGATGATCCTAGTTATCAACTTGGACAAAATTTCAGTAATCTCACATTTAGATTCTTAGTTTGTTTTCTTTGATTCTTAGACTTATTTTATTAATTCTAAATACTAATTAACAACTAGAAATCATCCTACTTAATTGTGAATCAGTTTTTGAATCCATTTTCTTTATTCATCCTATTTCTTTTGTGCTTTTCTAGTTTTAATTTGTTGTTTTTTGGTTCAAGTCCATAAGTAGTTTTTATTTCTTTGAGTTGATCAAACAAGAATCTGGCCACAAGTAGAGATTGAAAGCTTATTGACCACTAAAGTATAAGCAACTTTAAACACTCGCCACTCTGATTGTAAAGATCACAAAGGTGATATTCATACGAGTGTTGGTGAGGAGCTTTACTACTAATCTTGTTTATTCATTTTGTAGGTACAAGGTGATATAAGGAAGCATGTCTTCTATAGCCTCAAACAATTGTGACTATAATAAATGAGACTATGATTGTGGTAAAGATAGTTATGGCTACAAAGAAGATGGAGATTTTAGGGGCTATGAATGTAGCCACAGTCAAGATATGGATGAGAATGTGGGGCACTACTTCAAAGAAAAATATGAGATTAATGATAACCCCAATTCTTATAGTGTTATGGAGATGATGAAGAGCCTTGTGAGATTTTTTATGAGGAAGATGGGGCATGTGAGGTGTATCACACTTCCCACTCCAAGCCTAGAGGTGAAGTAAGGGTTCTTTTATAAGTTTTATGAGGATCATGGTGAGAGTGTACGTGAGGATTATGAAGATTAATTTTCTTTATCTTATGATACATCTTATAAAGGTAGAATTGAAGTAAATGGTTATACTAGATATAGTAGAGGTTGCTCCATAGGACTAAAGACATCTGTATATCTAAATCCTAGGGATATTACATCTCAAGCTTCTTGTTCTAGTGCCCAAATATATGAAGCGGGAACCAAGGTAGAAATAAAGGGTATAGTAGGAGTCATGGTCTTCCTACTCTATCCATTTTTAAAGGAGAGTGGGATCCCAAAGTTTACCCTTATTGGGAATGGCAATAAGAAATGATCTTTAAGGATTATGTTATGAGCGAGGTGGAACAAGCTACTATACCCTTAGGCGCATTCAAGGTACACCGTTGGGATGATGGAATCTTTCAAGAAAGGCCAATCAAACATGGGGTGACTTGAAGGAGTTCATGAGGTCAATCTATAAGCTAAAAGGATACACAAAGCTTTATAATAGTGATCCAAGAATATAAATTTGTTCAATATATGTAGAAATTTGTGGAGTTTCGAGATGTGTTCTTATACTTGATCATTTGTGTCATGCAAACTATATAAATCCTCTTATGGTTGATTATCTAGGGATACCTCGAGTGTCCATTCATTCCCCATACTTATTGGAAGGCTATAAAGTCTCTGAGAGTGTGAAGGTTTCCTTCACCCGAGATGGGTACTATAAAGAGGTGTGTTGTGACATATTCCTTTTGGAAGTTAAACAGTTATTTTTGGGTGCCCATTAGTTTGCACAACATAAGGTTCCAAATATGCAAAATTGGCCTAAGATTGTGATAGTCCAATGGGGAAATCATCCCTTTTCACCTACCCTTCCTAAATCTCAAGGAAATATGACCACTTACTCCAAGATTAATGAAATTAAAAGACAAAAGATTGAGAGGAGTAAGAGAGTGCAAGGTAGCAACCTAAGAGAGGAAAAAGGATAGGCTAAGAGGAGTGAAATAAGGGGTTGCCACCAAATGAAGATAACATTATTTGTCCATATTTTAGTAAGGACATGTGTGTAGGTAACAACATGGCAATCGGAGGAGCACAAGTGCCCAAAAAGAAGATTCCCTTTAAAAATTTGACGAGGGTAATATTAGATGTTTCTAAAACTTGTAGAGGACATTCACACCAAGGAAAATAAGACTATTCTCAAGAATTTAAAGGTAACATAGCTAACTCTTATACTTTTGTACATGTGAATAATGATTGTGCGGCTAGTAGCTCATTGAGTAAGAGTAGTAGCTTCCTTACATGTGAGTCTAATGATTCTTTACCTCTTGATGATGATGTACATATTATGAGTGTGTATACACTAGTTGATTGTATTGATAACTGAATTGACTCTTCTTATAAGATCACCTAGTGTTAAAGCCATTGTATTGAATGATAGTACATTGTCTTTTAGAAATTGTATTGATCAACTTGTGTATGAAACTATTCCACCACTTTAGGATGTTTGTGATATATTTAATGAGCCTTAAGTGAGTGATGATGTTGAAAATATTAATCAAATAAGTAGGAGTGACCCTTTGAGCATGTCCTTTAGTGAATAACATATTGCGTCCTTGGCTCATATGGATCACCATGTGTTGGACACGTCTTTGACACTTGATAGTTATCTTTTAGAGAGTGAACTTGCATGTTCTAAATCTTTCTCTGGGATATATCTTTCTCTCTTTAAGTATGATATCGTGTTTGAGGATGGTACAATCGCTCCTACTGAACCTAGTTGTGTGAATTATGTTGATGGTGTAGCTCATCTTGAAGGCTATATCCTATATGCAAACCCACTATAGTGTGACAACATTACTCGTAAAGATGGAATATTCTTGAAAATAAGAGTATTCTTAAGGAAAAAGAATGTGTAATTTTTAGAAAGAATGATCAATTGGGTGGTGATAACTTTGATTTGCTTGAATATTTAAGAAACCCAATTAATGATTGTTCCTATGAAAATGCTTGTGCCTGTGATCCTTTGTATGACACCCCAACCTTGTTTGATAATTATGAGGATGAATTGCTTTATTCTTATGACGACTTGAGTAATAATTCCTCTGATGTTAGTGGTGGTATGTGTCTACTTGAGGATTATTTCCTTGAAATAGAAAGTATCAATTGTTTGGAAACCATTTCTTCTTCTACTTTATGTGCTCCTATTGTTGAGAATACTCCTGGTGATGATATTAAATATAATAGTGAGTATATACATGAGGACACATTGGTTGAAGTTAACTTAAGTGATACCTTTCTCTACTCTCCATTTTCCTTTGATGATGATTATTCTAGAGTGAAGAGTATATCTTTTGATTTGGGTGATGTGTTTGGGGGAAAGAAGTGTTATCTAGACCAATGTCTATGGCCATTCTATCCATTTAACCTCGGTGACAAATTTAAATATGGTGATTTCCACACACCTAACTTGATGCTTGGTGTAGTTAACAAGAAAAGTTTAGATGAGGATGTTGGAATCCTTCCCTATGATGGAATTTACAACCCACTTAATAGATCTAAGTTGTGCATAGTAGGCATTTCCAACAAAGATAAGCATTCATTAAAGAAGGGAAGTAAACAAAATATCCAATAGAATTCAACATTGTGTGTTTCCAATCTTGACCAAGGTTTCACTACTTGTAGTTCAATGAGAGAGAGTCCTCTTGGAACACTTTGGATGGATTCCATGCTTGTGATCCTCTTTTTTGTGAATTATTTACAATTGGCGGCCCCTTTTTTAAGGAAAGTTGTTTGAAAGAAAAAAGTCATATATGCTTAAATGTGTTGATTCCATCCTTGTGTGAATTATGTGCTATATATTTTGAGCCAAATGGCCTTTTTGTAGATAATAACACCTTGGATGATGGTTTTACACTTGATTCCTTTCGATACGACTTTTTTGCTTATAATGATATCTCTGCTAGTCTTGGATTTGCTTTATTTAGAGTAGGGAACTTGTTGGTTGGTCCACTTGTTTGAATGACAATGCTACATGGATCTTGTGGACTTTAAAACCAATTGAGGTACCACTCTTGATGTGGTCTCTTAAAGAGGTGATGAAACAATTGTGTCTTACGGCTCCTAAGGTGAAAGTAGCCTTACCTATTAGATTTAGTGATTCCATTATGACCTTTGTCATTTTCTTACCTCTTGATGATTCCCCTAGCCAACTCCTTTGTACAATTTTCATCAAGTTCCTAATGTTTAACACAAAGGATCCTTGGTTATATCTTAAGTGTATGCAACATTGACGTGATGTTATGATTGAGTGTGCTAACCCTAACCATCATGCCATGAGGATATTATGTTTGTTTCTTCTTTCTTTGGTTTTGCAAGGTTTGGATTTGAGGTTGAATACTTTTCAAGAAGGGGAGGATGATATGAGCCAAAGGGCCATCAAAGATTTTGATCACATCATTTGAGGACAACATGAGGAGTTCCAAGCCATGATCACCCAAATGATTCAAGAATACACCTAGATGACCTTCTTTGAGCTCCTAAAACAATAATATCATTTGTGGTTGATTTCTTCGTAGCGTAAGAAAGAACAAATAACATTCACTGACGACTTGTCAAGATGCACTACCTAGAGGTGACGACTTGGTCGATAAGCAATCACCTTGTTGATGACTAAGGTGAAAACTTTTCAAGCTGCATTGCCTAGAGGTGATGACTTGGTTGATAAGCCATCACCTTGTTGATGACTAAGGTGACGACTTAGACAAGATGTCAGCTAAATCACACTTAAGGATATTTTGGTAAATTTACTCATGGGTCACTTTTTGGCCTTGTAATAGGCTATAAATAGTTACTTTTAGGGTTATTTCCATTAACTTATTTTTTATAATGAATGTATAAAAACTCCTTTGAGAGTGTTTGAGATCTTGGAAAAGTGAATGTTGCTCTATGATTAGAAATATTTGTTGTAAGGGAGATTCAATCCCCTTTGCGGTCATGTAAGAGTTAGGTGCTAGTTGGTAATCTTTAAGGGAGGTTTTAGGGTTTGAAATATCCTTCGATTGCCCTTTTGTTATCTTTTTTATGTCTATCTTTCTATCATTGTTATCCTATCAATTTATCTTTTATTTTTTGCATTTAGATTCGAGTTCTCGTGGCTTGAATTGTATAAAAAACTGTACGACATAGTTTGTAGGATGATCTCTATCTAAGATTCCTTATTAATAACCACACCAAGAATTTTCAGCTCATACAACAGACTTTTCATTTTAAGAACATGCTCCCTCATTGAAGTTCCTTCAATCATTTTCATAGTCAAGAGGAATTTTATGGTCATTTGCTTTGCAGCACGATTTTTCTCACCAAACATGTTTTTGAGAGATTTGAGCATATCATAAGCAGTAGTCATGAACTGATACTGATGCTGCAATACATTTGTCATTGAGGCAAGAATGTAGCATCTCACTATCTTGTCAGCCTTAACACACTTATTGTAGGCTTTAGTCTCATCATCAGTGGGTTCGACCGACTTAATAGGAAATTCCTCAACCAGCACAAATTTGAAACCCTCAGCAGTAAGAACAATAGCCAAATTACGTTTCCAGTCCACATAGTTATGACCTTCTAGTTTATTTTGATTCAGGATAGAAGTTAGGGGATTGAATGAAGACATGGTTAATCTGTTATATAATTAAATTAAAAATAAATCATTAGACATGCTACAGAATAATAAAATTCTTACAAAATACATCACACATATAACCATGCATATAAATAATTAGAATCATTAGTGAAACTTAACCATTTAAGCAAATATACATGCAATGTTAGATATATTATCTCTTAGATAATATCTGAGAAAACAGCTTATGAAGTTGAAACTAACTGCCTAGGCAGTTTAGCCCTGCCATCACAATATTCGTTGTGAGTAACGACTATGGTTGGACTTAGTCGAAACTCATCATAGCTTTACCCTTAGTCCATAAAAATAATTTTCACAAAACTAAAAACATGTAAAATTCATTTTATGATTTCTTAATGATAAACATAGATTTTGAAAATTATTAATATCATCAAAAACATGATAAACAACCATCAACAACATGATTTATACAACTATTATTCAAAATATGTACAACAAATTATGTAATTTTCTTTTACATTATCTAGCATATGTAAGAAGACTACTGATATCAATTGTTATAACATGCACAATGGAATCAACAATTAACCATAATCAACAACTTACATAGAAAATAGATAACATTACCAAAATAAAAATCAGAAAGCACTTATCTTTCGAAGCTTTCACACAGTTCATTCAACACCTTGCTTGCTAGGACTACGATCTTCTATCAAAACTAAATTAACCTTTTCCAACCAATACTTGAGTGAAAAGTGATTATTTTTCAAAAAGAGGATGAGCATTAATAAAAAAAATCAGCCCTTATTTATCTGAAAAAGGGAAGAGAAAGAGGCAAAAATATTTTGGCCCTTATTACTGCTTTAATGCCAAAAACATTTTTGGCCTTATTACAAGTTTAATGCCGAAAACATTTTTCGCCTTAATGAAGTCATAATACCTTGGTTTTAATTCACTCTTTCCTTATTAAGAAGGCTTGTAATTAGTTAAAATAAAATTACTTCTTCTATAAAGTTTTCCTTTCTTTTCCAAAAATAATTAGTTAATCTGGCATGGTAGGGACCGTAGATTTATTATTTGAGGCTTTCAATTATGATATTAATTCAGTAGTAAATGAATTATCATATCATAATAAATTATAAATTATTTCACTAAAAGTTTGTAATTGCATTCCTCGATTTAATTTCAAAATGTACCATTACATCTTATTTAACTCCCTATGTTAGAATCACCAATACAAATCAGTTAAATTAAATTATCTGGAAAATTTAACTCATTGATTAACTTAATCCTTTATTTATAATGGTCAACTTATTTCACATGCCGGGTATAAAATCCACATGCAGAGTTTTCACGTGAAAAGTTATAAGCAACCGTAAAGGGTTTCTTCTATCTCAATTTCGTGACATGATTCTATCAAATAATTAATATTTAACTAAGTAATTTGTTACCATCCAACCTATTAGAAATATATTAACTCATAAAAGATTCTTACCTTTTTAATAGATTAAAATAATAAATCAAATCACAAAGATCATAATATGTATATCAAGATTAAGAGTATAAGTACAAGTAATGGAATAGAGAAGTTGTTTATTAATATTCAGAACATAAATAAATATCTATAATTGGTCCGTTAAATACAATCAAAATGTGCTAGCACATGAAGTTAGAATATTACCATTTTCATAGCTAAGATGAAGTTATATTTAATCTTGTGCTACAATCAACAAGATGTTTGTCCTACCTCATCTTTGATTGTGAACATTAATTTATAACTTATAAGAACCGATAATTTTAATCTTCCGTGCATGAGTTAAAATACTCCATACATAAAATTGTCTACTATATATGTAAAGGACATGCATGTTAACACAATGATCTATTTAAATAAAGATTTTATTAATATAATAAATTGTCTTTATATGAGATGAAAATATGGGTGAATCTAGGGTGTTAGATGGGGGTTCCCAGGAACCCACTAACTTTAGTGCGGATCTTTTATTTATATTGAGAAATCTAGTAAATATATAAGAATTATAAGTTGGGAACCCATAAATAAAATGTCATTGGTCTAGTGGTAGATAAAGAGCTTGCAAAAGCTTTGTAGGCCCTTGCAAGGTAAATTCTTAAATGTAATATATATCCTAAGACTATCAGTGGTGTGACTCAAAGTTTAAAGTTTATCGATAAATATGTTAGTCTCTCTGTAGCAATGTTTTGTGATAACACCATGGTTGATCACCAAATCCCTAATCTTCTCCATAATATCTTGGATCCGTCATAGGGTTATTAGATGACATAGATGTATATGTGGAGTATCATGGAGTCTGCTTCACCCATGATCGCATTGTAACCCTTTTAGACACACCATTCACGATGAAAAAGAAAGGTGGAACCCATCGACAAGTACCTAAAATTTGCATGATCTTTCACTTTGTCACCTAAATTAGACATTGTTTATTTTTGGCACCTGAACTAGTATCCACGTGTGTTATTTTGACACATTTTGTTGAGTCATCATGGAACGTGTACTACACATATTTTGAGTGTGTTTGAGGGATTTTTTCATACTTTTTTCATCTTTCTTTCTCTTCTTTCTCTCATGACTTTCCACCATTTTTCATCTTTCTTTCTCCTCTTTCCTTACTCTTAATATTCATAGTTTTTCACCATTTTTTTCCTTCCATTAGAGAAACATGGAAAACGCTTCATAAAACTCATGAAAATGAGAAAAACACTGAAAGAAAAAGGCCAACCAACTAAATTGCATTACTCAATATGTAATAAGACAACCAACCAAATTGCATTACTTGAAGGCAATGATGATGATGATTCCAGCTGCTAGAATTAGCATTACTGTTGGAATTCACACACACACTTGCATTACGGTTGGAATTTGCATTTGAATTTGAATTTGAGATAGGCCAAAAATTCTCATTACTTGAAGAATTTGAATTTGGGTTAAACAATAATATCATTAATGCCAATGGTGAAGATGATTTCAGGTGATATAAGGTGTATGTCTCAATTTGATTAGAAAAATTATTTTTTCAACTGAATTTTGCCCAATTTGATTAAAGAATCTATTTTTTTACACATAGATCATCATACAGAGGAGAAAAAACAGTGTGTATCTGTAGTATCTGAGGATAATTTTGGGGGTGGAATATGGGAAAAGATGATTTTGGGATAGGTTGGAGAGTGGGGACGGCATTGCAGCATAATAATTTTGGAGAAGATTTGGGTTTGGGGGCAGAGGGTATTGAAGAAGATGATCTATAGGGGTGGGGGCATTGCAATGACTAATTTAGGGGTGGGATATTGAGATGATGACCTTGGGGTGGGGTGGGGTATTTATTAATTAATTTTTTTCTAATTTAAATTAATTATTTAATTTTTTTGAGAGAAATGACACATGCCATCATATAATTCATTATTTTACATGTTATCGGTGCATGTAATACACCCACATAGTATATTTTTGCTGATTCAACAAAAAATATCAAAATGACATACTTGGATACTAGTTGAGGTATCAAATATGAACAACATCTAGTTTACGTGCCAAATTGAAAGATCGTGCAAACTTTTAAGTGCCTGTCAATGGATTCCGCCAAAAAAAAGACTGAAGTTTGAGCAAAGTCTCCAGTTCCTTCACCTAGAGGAAATGTGAAAGCCATGATAAATCTTCCAATGTAATCCTTAACTATTCTTCCGACCCCCCCCCCCCCCCAAACCCAATTACCAATGCATGAACTATTTGTGTTCAGTTTTACAATTGAAGGTCTAATTTATTTTATCATGATAAAGATTTTTTAAAACAAATTAAGATAAAAAATACTGTGTATTGCTTCCTAATTTTTTGGAATGTCCAACTTTGCAAAAGAGGAGGTATTCAACTGTTATATATTAAATACAATATGAGTGACAAATCTATCGAAAAAGGGATTCTGCTGTTATACTCTGAATTGCACCTTGATCTCCAACACTCCCAAATAATAGCTTGAGGCAAATCCAGAGAGTGCATCCAATGATAAATTTTTTAGCTTTGGAATTCCAGCATCTCACAAGCAATCCTCTAAGGTTGGTGATGCTATATAGTCTATACACATGCACCCTACAAAAACTGACCAGATTTGTTGTTCATATTGATCTTTATAGAAAAGATATGTGGTTGTCTCCAAATCTGGTATCATACCTGCACCAATACAATAATAACAATTAGAGGTTATGTTAATGCAAAACTTAATAACATTTTCGTCAGTAGAGCTAGTATGATCTGCTCTCTAAGCAACAAAAGACATCTTATAAGGAATGTCTTTGTGCTTTAGATTAAAAAAAAGAGTTGGTCTTTCATTTTCTCAGAATACTCCAAGTAAAAGTAGCTAAAAAAGAACCATATTCAAAATTCACAACAAAATCTTTTTTTTTTCTTGATTTCAGAGAGTTATGTGATTTGATAGCAATGTCATTGACAATATCATTTGGGTGTGGATCCAGTCGATTAAATGTATTTCTATGTAGATCTGATGGTTTTTTGCGTGATTGTAGGATGAATATGCTCGGAGAAGGAAAGTGCTGAAAATTTAACTTTAGGAGCATCATACGATCTAATCCACGACTTTGTGATCTGAATAGGGTCATACCAAGCCTGTCGTACCAAGTATCAAAGTGTGGTTCTAAGAATGCATTTAGATAAAAGGATTATACATTTTAATATTTATTACATGATCATACAAACCGATCGTAGGAAGAGTGTTCAAAATCAATCCACAGGAGTTAAATAAAGAGGATCAAACAATAAAATCCAATGACCATACGTTGAAGTTACGATCACAACACGAGGTCATAGAAAAGAGTTCTAGATTTACATGTCTCAAAAGTTGATGTGTAGAATGATCAGATACCAATAATGTATTATCGCAGGTTGATACAATAGAGATATACTGAGAACTATACAAGTGAAGTTCATGATTAAAATCTATGATCCAAACCACGAGCACCCAAGGACGATCGTGTTATCATTGGAGCTCAGTTGGCAGTTGCCTATTGAGTACCACGTGTTTGGTACTCATACTACACTTCTGTAGCCTGCAAATTATATCATGGGTTCTCACCATTTTGGTGTGCATCATGCGAAGCAGCTATGGATCGAATATTTAGGGTGAGCTCCTGGTGTTCAGAGCACTACTGTTCTCCCTCTTGTAATTTAGACAGATCTCGATATTATACTCAGCGATGGATTGTATTTGTATGTTTATTCGGCATTGAACCTTGTACTCATATTATATTAGAACCTCTTGTACTAACTTCACCAGGTTTTGAGACTGCTATATATATATATATATTATCCCTCATATCATATTTATTTCGTATATTTCCTTTTATTTCTTTGGATAGTCCCTTACTAGCAGTTCCGGGGTATGAGTCAACTTACCTACTGGTGAATTATAGTAAGTGCCATCATGACCTTAGAAATTGGGTCATGGCAAATTGATATCAGAGCGTAGTTTTACCGATGTGTTGGTACAAGATCTAAGTATCTAGTAGAGCCCTATGGAGACCAGAAAGGCTAGTCAAGGTATTTTTCAATTATTTCAATAGTCCTATCAATAGGGTGAACTGCTGCCAAAATATGAGTGTTCAGGGCCAGGACATGCTTTATAAGAGTGGCTCTTCCACCAGTGCACAAAAATGTTAGATGCCACCCTCTAATTTTGTTGATGACTTTACTAATTATTTCAGGAAACAGATTTAGAGTTTTCTTCCTAGAATATATGGGGCATCCTAGCTATTTCATGGGAAGTTTTTCAAATCCCATGCCAAGAGTCCTGCCAATACTTTTAATAGCTCTTTGACGGGTTCTGGAAACCATAGAGTAAGAACACTTGCCCTTATTACTTAGCTTTTTAGATACACCCCTTTATAGGTCTTAAGGGTTTTGAGAATGAGTCTTAAAGACCTTTTGTTCTCACTGCTAAAAATAATAGTATTATCTGCAAAACAAAGATGATTAATATTAGGTCCGGGAGATTCCATAAAAAATCCTTGAAAAATAGAGAGAGTTAAGCATTTGAGAAAGTAATTCAATAAACAATACAAACAACGAAGCGTTATAGAGAGTTTCCTTGTCTAAGTCCTCTCCCTAATTTAACAAAACCATGCCTGGTACCATTCACCATAATACAGTAGCAATTGTTGCATATAAATCTATAAATGAGATCAATCCAGAATTCATCGAAACAAAATTGACTAAGCATGAAACCGAGAAAAGAACAATAGACCTGTCATAAACTTTGACCATAACTAGTTTGATAACAACATTACCACCTCTCAAGATTTTTTTTAATACAATTAACAATTCCTTGAGCTAAAAAAATTGCGGTTCCTTTAACAAAACTACTTTGATTCTAGGAAGAATATCAGCTAATCTAGCATTTATAATTTCAACCAAAATTTTGCTAGAAGTATTAAAAAGACAAATGGGATTGATTTAAGGAGATTCTATACGGAGTTAACTTTGGGGAGCATCACTATACAAGTACAAAAGAAGAATTTAGGAAGAGTAGCACCTTATAAGATAGATTTAATTGCCTCATGGGTGTCTGATGAAATGATTGGCCATGTGATTTTACTTATTTAATATTTTCAAAGTGTGTTAGACACATCACATTTACAGCATGGCACTGACATTTTGTACACAAAAGGGACAAATGAATACAAATTTTGCGTCACATGTCATCTTGATTTTTTTGATCTTCTTTCCTTATAAAGTTGCAACCCATCTCTCATCTAACAAAGCATCCATGACAACCAAGCCTTTCCTATAGAAAATACAAAAAAATTGTTATACTGATTTGTTACGCGCTCAAAACTTGGGAGGCAAAGAGCAAGTCAACATAAACCATAAGATCCCAACCTAGTGAATGTGGAGGCCTACTTGGATTTGGGATGAAGAGGCATAAAAAGTCTAAGTTGGGGATGAGTTGTAAAGAACAATGATAATTAAGCCTTCAAGCCTAAGTTGGGTACGATATTTAGTTATGTCTAGATAATTACTTGGTGTGGCATAAAAAATATATGAAAATGGCTATAGCGTTGAAAAAAGAAAAGCAATGAAGGAAAAAGTAAAACACAACACCAAGGTCAATGGAAGCAAAGAGACTGAAAGAAAGGAGGATTAACAAAGAAAGTTGACAAAGGTGAATAAAGTGTAGTCTTTAAGGAGGGTGTAGTCGTTATTGTCCCAAATATGTATCCTACCTATTTCCAAGCCTTCATTAAATCTTTGTTAGTGTTGAGTTTTTTCACTTCCTTTTAGTATCTTTTCCAATTTATGTTTGTCATTTTGAGATATCTCTTTGACCAATGTGAGGACACTTAGATTAAAATAGCTAAAATAATTGATACCATTTGTAGGGGTGCGGATATAGGCGATTAACTAACTTATGAAATAGATTTAGTATATTAGGGGGGTGCGGATATAGGCGATTAACTAACTTATGAAATAGATTTAGTATATATATAATGAATCTATTTTTCTTTGTGCGTGGA
>NC_061119.1:127480070-127491053 GCF_002878395.1 Capsicum annuum | reverse complement strand
GAAATAATACATTTTACATAATTTCTATAAAAGAAATGTTTGTTTACAAAAATACCTTTCTTTGATTTTGTACACTTTTTTGCAACAAAATTTTTTTGCCATCTCAAACATAATTAGTATTGTTGAACTAATATATGGAGGTTTAGAATTAATTGCAAGACATTCATCTTTGTGCAGAAATGTTACGCTGACGAATTAACATAGTCGAAACAAAAATAAAATGCAGAACGTAGAATTAAGAAATAGTCTCAATTTTTTTAAATCTTCTTAAAGACCCTCAAAACAAAGCAAGAATATGGTAGATTTATTTAAATCAACTATTCATTATTATAAATTAAAATGGTGGGAAAAGAAATTGTCAAATCTTTTGAAAAGATTCACTATTGCAAATTAAAATGGTGGAAAAAGAAAAAGTGAAATATTTTGAGAGGGAAATTGAGGGGTACTAAGGTCATTTAATAATTTAATGCATGTGTTTAAAGTCTTTGTATATTAATATATAGGAAATGAAGTGTACTACTACTACACACTTCAATATACAATATAGTGTATAACTAATGCTTATACATAGGCAAGAAATCGTACCAAACAAGGTACTAAAAGTATACATTAACTAATGCATGCGTTATATTTTACAATACACACTACCAAACGACCCTAAGTGTAACAGTTTGGGTGTATACAGTTGTCTTGTCCCATGTTGGAGGCTTATGAGCGTAATTTGAGACTTTTATTAATATCAGGCGTGTTCGAAAATATGATTTAAATGAATATTTGGTAAAAAGAATGTAATATTTTTATTGCCTTTCTAAAATATCTTAACTAAGTTATGAAGATTTTACTATACCTGTTAAACGGGGCGGACTGACCAAAAATCAGCCCGGTTTGACCCAGTTTAATTCGGTCCGAATCAAGCCCGGTCCAGACTCACCGGTTAACGGGTCCGAAATCGGCCCGAAATCGGCCCAATTAATTTATTTTTTAAAATAAACAAACGGACTAATTTACTATAAAGTATTATTAATTTATTATATTAGGTAGCATATGTTTTATTTAAAGAAGTACTTATATTTTATATATGTACGTATATATTGAATGGTACGTATATATGCGTATATATCTTCTATAGATGTATATATTTAACGTATATATGTGTATATGTTTAATAAATTAGTACTTAACTATATATATAGTGTGTGTATATATTGTAGTAGATTTTATTTAAAGTGGTACATATATATTGAATGTTACATATATATGTGTATATATCTTCTATAGACGTATATACTTAACGTATACATGTGTATATATTTTATAAATTAGTATATAACTATATATAGTGTGTGTGTATATATTGTAGCATATTTTATTTAAAGTATTACGTATATATTGAATGGTACGTATATATGTGTATATATCTTCTCTAGACGCATATATCTAACGTATACATGTGTATATGTTTTATAAATTAGTGTATAACTATATATATAGTGTGTGCATATATTATAGTATATTTTATTTAAAGTAGTACATATATATTGAATGGTACGTATATATGTGTATATATATTCTATAGACCTATATATTTGACGGATACGTGTGTATAGGCATTATAAATTAGTATATAACTATATATATAGTGTGTATATCTTGTAGTATATATATTGTAGTATATTTTATTTAAAGTAGTACGTATATATTGAATGGTACGTATATATGTGTATACATCTTCTATAAACGTATATATTTAACGTATACATGTGTATATGTTTTATAAATTAGTGTATAATTATATATAGAGAGTGTGCATACATTGCAGTATATATATATTGTAGTACATTTTATTTAAAGTACTACGTATATATTGAATAGTATGTATATATGTGTATATATCTTCTATAGACGTATATAATTAATGTATACATGTGTATATGTTTTTTAATTAGTATATAACTATATATATAGTATGTGTATACATTGTAGTACATATATTATAGTATATTTTATTTAAAGTAGTGCGTATATATTGAATGGTACATATATATGTGTATATATCTTCTATTGACATGTATATTTAATGTATACATGTGTATATGTTTTATAAATTAGTGTATAACTATATATATAGTGTGTGTGTATATATTGTAGTATATATATATTGCAGTATATGTTTTATTTAAAGTAGTACATATATATTTAATGATGCGTATATATATGTGTATATATCTTCTATAGACGTATATATTTGACGTATATATGTGTATATATTTTATAAATTAGTATATAACTATATATATAGTGTGTGTATATACTGTAGTACATATATTGTAGTATATTTTATTTAAATTAGTACGTATATATTGAATGGTACGTATATATGTGTATATATCATATATAGACGTATATATTTAACGTATACATGTGTATATGTTTTTAAATTAGTGTATAACTATATATAGTGTGTGTGTGTGTGTGTATTGTAGTATATATATATTGTAGTATATTTTATTTAAAGTAGTACACATATATTGAATGGTACGTATATAAGTGTATATATCTTCTATAGACGTATATATTTATTGTATACATGTGTATATGTTTTATAAATTAGTATATAACTATATATATAGTGTATGTATATATTGTCGTATATATTATTTAAAGTAGTACATATATATAGAATGGTACGTATATATGTGTATATATCTTCTATAGACGTATATATTTAACGTATACATGTGTATATGTTTTATAAATTAGTGTATAACTATATATATATAGTGTGTGTATATATTGTAGTATATATATATTTAGTATATTTTATTTAAAGTAGTACATAGATAATGAATGATACGTATATATGTCTATATCTTCTATAGACGTATATATTTAATGTATACATGTGTATATGTTTTATAAATTAGTATATAACTATATATATAAAGTATGTATATATTGTAGTATATATATTGTAGTATATTTTATTTCAAGTAGTACGTATATATTGAATGGTACGTATATATGTGTATATATCTTCTATAAGCATATATATTTAATGTATACATGTGTATATGTTTTATAAATTAGTGTAACTATACATATAGTGTGTGTATATATTGTAGTATATATATATTGAAGTATATTTTATTTAAAGTAGTACGTATATAATGAATGGTGCATATATATGTGTATATAACTTCTATAGACGTATATATTGAACGTATACATGTGTATATGTTTTATAAATTAGTATTTAACTATATATATATATATATATATATATATAGAGAGAGAGAGAGAGAGAGAGAGTGTGTGTATATATTGTAGTATATATATTGTTCTATATTTTATTTAAAGTAGTATGTATATATTGAATGGTACGTATATATGTGTATATATCTTCTATTGACGTATATATTTAACGTATACATGTGTATATATTTTATAAATTAGTGTATAACTATATATATATAGTGTGTGTGTGTATATATTGTAGTATATTTTATTTAAAGTAGTACATATATATTGAATGATATGTATATATGTCTATATCTTCTATAGACATATATATTTAACGTATACATGTGTATATGTTTTATAAATTAGTATATAACTATATATATAGTGTGTGTATATATTGTAGTTTATATATTCTAGTGTATTTTTTTTAAAAGTAGTACGTATATATTGAATGGTACGTATATATGTGTATATATCTTCTATAGACGTATATATTTAGCGTATACATGTGTATATATTTTATAAATTAGTGTATAACTATATATATAGTGTGTGTATATATTGTAGTATATATATATTTAGTATATTTTTTTTAAAGTAGTACATATATATTGAATGATACGTATATATGGCTATATCTTCTATAGACCTATATATTTAACGTATACATGTGTATATGTTTTATAAATTAGTATATAACTATATATATCGTGTATTTATATATTGTAGTATATTTTATTTAATGTAGTACGTATATATTGAATGGTACGTATATATGTGTATATATCTTCTATAGACGTATATATTTAACGTATATATGTGTATATGTTTTTTAAATTTGTATATAACTATAACTATAACTATAACTATATATATATATATATATATATATATTGTAGTATATGTTTTATTTAAAGTAGTATGTATAGTCGTATATATTTAATATTACGTATATATTTGAAATTGTGTATCTGTGTATATATTTTTTAAATTCTAATGTAGTATATACTATATATATAGTGTATATATATTGTTTAACGTATTTAAAATGTATATAGGCGGGTATATATAGTGTATATTGGAAAAAAAAAATTCTTTTTGGTTTTTGATCATGGTTGACCGGATTTTTAATTGGGTTTAGGTTGGTTAGACCGGGTTGGGCTAAGGTGGTCAGTTCAGGGTTGTTTTTAAAATTTTTACTGTTGAACCCGGACCCGGCCCGACCTTCTTAACTACAACCCAGCCCAGCCTGACCCACAACTCGATCAAACTTAACAGGCCGGTTCTGGGTTGACCCGGCCCACTTAACACCCTTAACTATTGGATAGCATTTATTTATTATTGTATAAGTACTAGTGGCATGTCACCCGTACTGAGCACGAGCCTAATATTTTTATTTTCTTGTCTCAATTTATGTGACATATTTTGCTTTTTAATTTGTTCAAAAAAGAATGTCATTTTTTTTATATTTTTAGAAACCATTTTTTTTACAATTTTCATTTTATTTTCAATGAAATGCTTTATGACCGCACAAAATCTAAGACTTATTTATACAACAAATTTCAAAAGCATTCGATTTTTTCTACTCTATGCTTAATCAAATCGTGTCATATAATTGAAAAAAAATAGTAAAAATAAAATTAAAAATTTAATTTTCTTGTTTACGTATTTTATTCTTCCTTTATTATACCTAATAAAAATTAGAATTTTGATCATTCAACTCTTAGTTCATAATTATGTATTTAATTTTTTATTTGAATCTAATCATTTCGGTCTCAATAAATGTACTACTCTCATACTCCCTTTTTGACACAGATATTACTATTGTAAAATACTTCATCCAACCATTTTTAGTTTACCATTGTGTATCTATTTTTATCTTTTTTATTAAATATGATTTATTTTCTAATGCTTAAATGACTTATAATATCTAACTAAAAGTGATATAATAAAAATACTATAAAAAGTATCCTTGAAAAAAAAATTAAATGGGGCTTAAGTCGTAAAATTAATTTAAAATATCAAGAGTTAACTTTTCATTTTGTATCTATTTTACCTTTTCTATGAAATATTATTAATTTTTAAATATTTAGAGATGACTTATAATAATTAATTAGGGTGATATAGTAAAATCATGATTGAAACAGCGAAGTAGACATGTCTTAAATGACATATAATAACTAAGTAAAAGTGATATAGTAAAATTATTATAAAAATATTGTGAAAAAAATTTAAGTGCTTCTCATATGAGACGTCAAGTACATCTAAAGCATCAAGAGTTAATTTATCATTTTATATCTATTTTACTTTTTTTATTGAATATTATAAATTTTTCAATGCTTAAATGACTTATAATAATTAATTAAGAGAAAATGCACTATTTCCACCCTGAACTATAAACAAAATTGCTGAGACATACTCCAACTTAAAGGGGGTCCTATTACCTTCTGGACTAATTAAAGTCGTATTTTTGGCAACCTTAAGGCCTACGTGGCACACTGTGTGAATCAACATACTGAATGTCCACGTAGGCACTCGTATGTGCCACGTAGACACTTAAGGTTGTCAAAAATATGATTTTAATTAGTCCAGGAGGGTAATAGGCCCCCCTTTAAGTTGGGGTGTGTCTCAGCAATTTCGTTTATAATTTAGGATGAAAACAGTGTATTTACTTATTAATTAATGGTAATATAGTAAAATCATAGTTGAAGCAGTTGAAACATGAATGTCATAACTATAGATTTTTTTATTAAATATTATTAATTTTTTAATACGTAAATAACTTATAATAATTAATTAGGGGCAATATATTAAAATCACAATCGAAGCAGCTGAGACAATCATGTCGACTGTGAATATTACTTCAACAACTTCATCCACAATTATATATTACTACTAGTGGCATCTTGGCCGTACTGAGCACGAGCCCAATATTTATATTTTTTGGTTTCAATTTATGTGACATATTTTTTTTTTAATTTATTCAAAATAGAATGTCATTTTTTTATTTTTAAAGATCATTTGTTTTTACAATTTTGATTTTATTCTTTAATGATGCTTTATGACCACACAAAATCTAAGGCTTATTTATACCACGAATTTAAAAAATATTTTATTTTTTCTAATCCACACTTAATCAAATAGTGTCACATAAATTGAATTGAAAAAATAGTAAAAAAATTTAAAACTAAATTTTCTTATTTTCTTATTTTATGCTTCATTTATTTGTACCTAATAAAAATTAAAATTTTGATCATTCAGATCTTAGCTCGTAACTATGTGTTTAATTTTTTGTTTGAATCTAATCATTTAGACCTCAATAAGTGTACTATTCCCATACTCCCTTATCTAACCATTTCTAATTTTCATTTTGTATCTATTTTATCCTTGTTATTAAATATTATTTATTTTTCAACACTTAAATGACTTATAATAACTAATTAGAAGCGATATATCAAAAATTCTGGAGTATAAAAGATGTTTGTGAAAAAATTTAAGTGGACCCCATATAAGTGTTCAAGTTAATTTAAAACATCAAGTGTTAACTTTTCATTATGTGTCTATTTTACCTTTTTTTTTTATAAAATATAATTAATTTTCTAATACTTAGATGACTTACAATAATTAATTAGGGGTGATATAGTAAAATCACGATTGAAGTAGCGAAACAAACATATCTTAAATGCCTTATAATAACTAATTACAAGTGACATAGTAAAATTACTATAAGAAATACTTGTGAAAAAAATTCAAGTGGATCCCATATAAGACGTCAAAGAGTTAATTTATCATTTTGTGTCTATTTTTTTTATTAATTATTATTAATTTTTTAATACTTAAGTGACTTATAATAATTAATTAGGAATGATATAGTAAAATCAAGGTTGAAACAGTTGAAATAGGAGTGTTATAGATGTCTATTTTACTTTTTTTTATTAAATATTATTAATTTTCAAATATGTAAATAATTTATAATAATTAATTATGATTGATATAATAAAATCACAACTGAAGCAGCTGAAACAGACATGTCGATCATGAGCTGCCTGCTTCAACAACTTCATCCACACTTATATATATACATATACTAGATATCGAAAGGCCCATGCTATTATTTTTTGGTCTCAATTTATGTGACACAAACAAAATTTAGATAATCAGTTATATTTTTAATATGTTTTTAGATATTTTAAGCCGCCAGCTATTGTAATTTATAATACTTTTTTGACATTGTAATTTACTATTTAAACTAATATCTATTGTAATTTGTAATACTCTTCTTATCCAAACTTTTGTGGCATTGATAGTCAATCATATTTTTAAAATAATTTAGATTTTTAATTATTATGATTTATAATACTTTTTGTTCTATTCCAGTTTAAGTGAGAGTCATACAATTTGAGAGTCAATCAAATATCATGGTTGAAGTAGCGAAGATAACTTATTAGAAGTAATATAGTAAAATTACTATAAAATAATGAGAAAATACCCAATTACTTTCCGGAACTATACCTAAAAAGGCTATGACACACCTCAACTTAAAAGGGGTCCTATTACCCCCCTGAACTAATTAAAAATATAATTTTGACACTCTTAGTGCCTATGTGGCACATACGTGGCACACACGTGTGTCTACATGGACACTTCAGTGTTGTGCCACGTACGCACTAAGGGTGTCAAAATTATACTTTTAAAATAGTTCAGGGGGGGTAATAGAACCCTCTTTAAGTTGAGGTGTGTCATAGCTTTTTTAGGTATAGTTTGCGGGGGGGGGCGTAATTGAGTATTATCTCTAAAATAATTGTCAAAAAAATTTAAGCAAATCTCATATAAGATGTCAAGTTAATTTAAAACATCAATAGTAAATTTATCATTTTTTTTTTTTACCTTTTTTATTAAATACTACTAATTTGATTAATACTTAGATGACTTATAATAATTAATTAGATATAAAATAGTAAAATTACGTTTGAAGCAGCTGAAGAAGACATGTCATAAATGTCTATTTTTTTTTAATTAAATATCATTAATTTTTTTAATACATAAATGCCTTTTAATAATTAATTAGGGACAATACAGTAAAATTAAGAGCAAGCAAACACGTCAACGAATATGTGTCTGCTTCTTCGTTCTTCTATATAGTACTAATTTATTAAATATTATTAATTTTTAATACGTAAATGACATATAATAATTAATCAGGGGTGATATAGTAAAATCTCGAAGCAAGCAAGCATGTCGAAGAAGAAGTTCCTGCTTCTTTGCTCTTCTATATAGTACTAACTAGATATCGAAAGATCCGTGCCAGCACGAACCCAATAGATGTTATTTTCTGATCTCAATTTATGTGCCACTAATAAAATTTAGATAATTAATTGTATTTTTAATATGTTTTCAGATATTTTAAGCTGTCAATTATTTTAATTTATAATACTTTTTTGACATTGTAATTTACTATTTTAAGTTATTAACTATTGTAATTTATAATACTCTCCTTGTCTAAACTTTTGTTACATTGATATTCAATTATATTTTAAAAATAATCTAAGTTATTAATTATTGTGATTTATAATACTTTTTCTTCTATTCCACTATAAGTGACACTGATATAAATTCGAGAGTCAATCAAATGTCACGATTGAAGTACCCAAATAAACATGTCTTAAATGACTTATAATAACTTATTAGAAGTGATATAACAAAATTACTATGACAAATAGTAGTGAAAAAAAATTAAATGGGCCTCATATAAAATGTCAAGTTAATTTAAAATATCAATAGTTAATTTATTATTATTTTTATTTATTTTACCTATTTATTAAATATTATTAATTTTTTAATACTTACATGACTTATAATAATTAATTAGGGATGAAATAGTAAAACTACAGTTGAAGCAGATGAAGCAGACATGTTTTAAATGTCTATTTTACTTTATTTTATTAAATGTCATTAATTTTTTAATAGGTAAATAACATATAATAATTAATTAGGAGGTAATATAGTAAAATCACGGAGCAAACAGGCATGTCGAAGAAGAGGTGCCTGTTTCTTCACTCTTCTTGTAATTTATAATACTCTCTTGTCCTGACATTGATAGTTAATTATATATTGAAAATAATTTAAGTTTTTAATTATTGTGATTTATAATACCATTTTTTCTATTCTAATTAAAGCAATACAGATATAATTTTAAGAGTCAATCAAATATCACCATTGAAGTATCGAAACAAACAAGTCTGAAATGACTCATAATAATTAATTAGAAGTGATATAGTAAAATGGCTATAGAAAAATACTTGTCAAAAAAATTTAATTGAGCCTCATATAAGATGCCAAGTTAATTTAAAACATCAAGAGTTAATTTATCATTTTATGCATATTTTATCTCTTTTTTTTTTTTTAGAGAAAATGCATCAAAACACTCCTAAACTTGTCACTCCAACTTACTTTAGCGCTCTAACTTTATATATAATTATTTACCCCCTTAATTTTGTTTCAAGTAAATTTAACACCTCCTCTAATAAGGAGAGTGTTTTCACTCTCCAAAACACGCGTGGAGGAACAAAAAAATTAATAAAAGAAAACAAATTCTAATTTATTCATTAATTTTTATATTTTTCTCTCTCCACCCTTTTCTTCTATCACAAACTATTTCTCTACCCACTACCATACATCGTCCTTCATTGTTTCCTCATCGCCACCCCCACATCTTCTATTCCACCGAATTTTCTTGGCACAGGTGATAGGACAAATTGTTTGTCGGAGGTGTCTATAGAGGTGAATGTAATTGTTACACCTTAAGACTCCGAGGAAGATGTTTGATCCATGAGAAAATGAAAATTCAATTCATGGAGAAATTAAAATTCAATTCATAAGGAAATGGAAATTTAATTCATGAGAAAATTGAACGGTTTGCTGTGAATTTAATAGAATCGGTGGTGGCACTGTTAAGCCTCTTCACACACCATCTGCATATCATCTTCTGCTATTGTTCTTTAATTTCCTTTAATTCTCATTGTCGTTGGTGTTGGGTATTGTGGAATTGTTAGCGAGGGTGAATTATATTAACGATGATGGTGGGGATTCTAAAATTGACGAAGATGAAGGTTGTATTGCTCTTGGACCTTGGTGATGGGTACTTCACAAATATGGTTTTAACAGTGGTGGTGGATTTATGAGTTGTTGGTAGTTATGATGAATAAGATGAAGAGTAGTCAGTGGTGCGTTGATAAAATTGACGATGCTGTTCCTTGCTGGTGGAGCCAATTTTGGTGGAATTTATTGATTTTACCTTTTTGAGGTGTTGGTCGCTGTCAATGACGTTTTTCGATGGATTTGACAATGGTGGAGCTTCGATGAGCTTCATCGGTGAACTCAGACTGGAAAGACACGATGGGCGATTGTGGGGTGACATTTTTGGACTAGATTTCACTGGAAAATCAGACCCGAATATTTATCTACCACTGTTCTTGATTATTTTTCTCTAATTTTTGGTGTGCGTGTGTATTCTCCTATTGCTGTGTGAGTGAATGAATTATGTGTGTGTATATAAAATGAGTGAGTCAGCTTACTCCTTTCTTCCTTTTGTTTTGTGTGTATATATCTATATTTGTGCGTCTGTATGTTTTGTGGTATTGTGTGGCTCTCTACCTCTTCCATGGAAATTGAGAGAGTATATGTATATATATTGTGTGTTTGTGTAGGTCTATGGTGAGAGAAGTGTATCTGGGTGTGTATTCT